>NC_092336.1:71510000-71792500 GCF_046630445.1 Rutidosis leptorrhynchoides | reverse complement strand
CTTCTATTGCTCCTGACCAACCTTATGTGACATCTCCCATTGTCGAATCATCTGTCAATGCTACTGTCCTTATTGTTCAAACTTCATCTAACGCTTCTGTTCGCACCAACCGATGCACTCAACGACTCAAATTGGAAAATTGCCATGACTGATGAGTTCAGCGCTCTTATTAATAATAAGACTTGGGATCTTGTACCCCGTAAACCTAACATGCATATAATTCATTCTATTTGAATTTTTAGACATAACTTACGTGATGACGGTTCTTTTGTGCGATACAAAGCTCGTTTGGTTGGTAATGGCAAGTCTCAACTGGTAGCCATTGAGTGGTTAAAGACTTTCAGTCCGGTAGTTAAACATAAGCTATCAGGTTTGTTTTAACACTAGATATGTCTCGGACAACGTCTATTCGACAAGTAGATGTCAAGAACGCCTTTCCTCATGGTACTTTAGATGAGATAGTATACATGCACCAACCCATGGGTTTCCCTCTTCATCCGGATTATGTTTGTCGTTTAAATAAATCTCTTTATGGGTTAAAGCAATCTCCCCGAGCTTGGTACCAACGCTTTGTTAACTATGTTCCTAAACATGGTTTCAGTCATAGGTAAAGTGATCACTCATTAATAATCTACAAAAATGGAAGTGAAACAGCTTATCTCCTTTTATACATCGATGACATTCTTTTAATCACATCATGAGATTTGCTAAGTAAATCTATTATGCATCACTTCGGCAACCGAATTCGCTATGAAGGACTTTGGAGACATTAGTTATTTTCTGGGGTTTTAGGTCACTAAGATAACTCATGGTTTACTTCTGAATCAGACTAAATATGCCAAAGAACTTAGAGTGCGCCGGTATGACTTCACGCACGCCATCACGCACTCTAATTGACACGAAACAAAGCTTTCATCAAATGATGGTGCACCATATTCTGTTCCTTCTTCTTTCCGAAGTCTAGCTGGTGCTCTTCAATCGTTGACATTCACTCGGCTAGACATCACGTATTCGGTCCAACAAATTTGTCTCCATATGCATGCCTCTCATGACGGACACATTGCTGCTCTCAAACGCATACTTCGATATACTCAAGGTACCATGCACTTCAGACTTCATCTTCATAAAACGACAACTCAAAATCTCATGTCATACACGAATGCCAATTGGGAAGGGTATCCCGATACTTGACGATCTACTTCCGGTTATTGTGTCTACTTAGGGGATAATTTGATTTCTTGGTTATTCAAAAGGCAACCCACTATATCTCGCTCTAGCACATAAGCCGAGTACAAGGGTATTGCAAATGTAGTATATGAATCTTGCTGGTTGCCCAATCTTCTACTTGAGCTACTTCATCCCATCCACAAAGCGACTATTGTTTATTGCGATAATGTGAGCACCGTTCTCGACCAGCAACCCCGTCCAACATCAGCAAACTAAACATATAGAGCTCGACATACATTTTTTCGCGAAAAAGTGGAGCAAGGACAAGTCAGGGTACTTCATGTTCCTTCTCGATATCAAATAGCAGACATTTTCACCAAACGATTACCTAGATTTTTGTTCGATGATTTTCGTTCCAATCTCAACATCCGTAAACCTCCTGTTTCAACTGCAGGACCCTATTAGTCATGTATGTATTCTAAGAATATATTTGTATGTATCATCTATTAGTTGTCAAAGATATTGTGCATTACATGATAGAATCGTAGATTATGATGGTGTATATCATTTCCTTAATTATCTGTAGTTACATGAATGTCGTATATATTACAAAGTGATCAATAATAATAGGCATCGATCCAATTCACTTCTTGTAATTATATCAACATCATTATGTCATATTCAATTATGAAAATGATAATGATAATGAAATCTTGTAGAGAGAAAACATACTTCATATGGGACATAATTCCATTTCAATTCTTCATTCTTGATAACAATGATAGCAAAATGTGAAGTTTTTGGCCTTTCTTTTGTTTAGTCTTTTTCCTTCGGGCCCAAAAGCTTTATGCACTCACGATCCTTAGGACTGTCACCCCAAAACGTTTATCTTAGAAATCAAGTTAAAACTCACTTCAATTCAATGGTATTCTTTTTTCTAGCATTCTTGTAATAAATCTTTTTGGTTTTTCATAAAACCTTCGAGTGGTACTAATTTATTTAACCTATAATAAGGTTTTCCTAAAGATTTTAATTTGTTTTTTAAAGTGATACGGAGTACTATTTTGAATTGTCACAAATTTCACTTTATTTTCAAACAATCAAAACGAATTTTATTTGTTTGTTCATTTTATCTTTTTAAACAATCAAACGGAAATTTAATGGAGATATACTATTTTATTGTTGATTGGACTTGGCAGAGTTATTTAAATTTTTGTGCATTTTCAAAAATAACATTTAATGTTACGTCTAGTTACGGTCTTCAAAGCGAAACTTCAATGATGATCAAGCAAGTATTGCACAAAATTGTTCGATAAGTAAATTTCATTAATACTCTTTTTTTTTATCATCATTTTATCATTTACGGCAATCACGTGTTGTACGCATCAAGCAGTTTTCATTATACGAAACATGCAAGTATAAATGACGTCTTTAATATCGAAGCATTAAAATTCTATGGGGGAGGATTAACAGACAAAACACGATGATCACTTAAATTATTGAGGTGACTTTGTTTTGTATTATAGAAGTATAAGACCGTCTTTAACCATGACGATCGTTAATCATGAAGGGCAAAAGTGGTGGCATGTTGATGGGTAGAGGTAGAGACGGAGAGTGTTTGACATGCGTGATGATAAACAAAAAAATAATGAGGTGACGTGTTGTGTGATGTGATAAAATATGATTGAAAGTCGAGTAAAATATTGAATAAACAATAAAATAAAAAAACAATTGAACCAATCAAAAATAAGGAAATATGTAGCACGGCACTTTTGTTCATGTTCATGTGTTAGTAGCCAGCACGCCTGATCCATGTGCCACCAACACGCCCCCACTAAAGGCATGTTGGAGGTGTATCGGATTCAAAATGAGAGTTGAGCACACCTCATTATTATATAAAGAAATAGTGAAATGTAAAACTATAAGAAATTCAGTATTCTAGATAGTGAATTAGTGAGTGATGAAGAAAACCTCTTACATGAAAAGTTTGAAAAGCATATATAGTTTGAAAAAGGTGGAAGAATCTAATCCATAAATCAACAAATCAACAAACACAGCATAAAAAGCTAGAAATAATAACCTTGATCAAAAGTTCCCTACTCACTACTTCCTTTTTCCATCAAGATTCACCTTCCAATTTTGGATGGTTTAACATCCGATCCACTACCAACACTTTGACCAAATTAATTGTAATACATCATATGTACAAGTCATTATCAAACTACAACTCTCAAAAATATGTTAATGCATGATTAACTATAGTAATATTTAGGTTTCTTCTTAACTTTCACCAAAGACAAGACTACAATTCAATGAAGTCATTGTTGAAATGTTTTTACACACCACAAATTTAATGTTTAATCTTACAAAGAATCAAGTAGAGTTGTGCATAATATAAAGAGACAAAAATAAACTTAGACTCCGTTAATAGAACTAAATTCAAAGTAATAAACTTAGCTCTAAATTTAAAATAACTGTTTGATAATCATTTTGAATGAAGGATATGAATTAGGTACAATTACATTACTAACATGTTATATATATATATATATAAAATTCAATATACTTTTCTTTTAAGTGCTTAGAATATGATTTGAGAAAGATATTACATAGAAGTTAACACTTAATAGTTAAGAAACTGTTTCAGGTCACCATATGTTATTTAGAAGTTAGAAATGAACGCGTTGAATGCTAAATGATTTTAATCAAACGCACTCTTATTTATACAACCTCTCCCAAATTCCCCAAATTCTACAGAGTATCAAATCTTAAAATCTTTCCATCATCCATTTATTTTCTATGATCATGAACAAGTGAACAACCCAATTACCAGGCGACTACAATTCGTTACAAATTCAACCTTAATAGAAATAGAATTAACCTCATTAATCATCAATCCGTAACATACATTAACATTAAACACATAGAAATAATAGTAACAAAAGTTAATTTACAAAATCCAATGTGTAATTACTAGTATAAAAAGATCTTATGATCTTCACACAACTTTCATTTTCCAGTTATTTCGTTTTCTTGATTTTTGTTTTCATAAAATAGATAGAATAGATATGACAACCATCTAATTTTAGAGATATTTAGGTAAGTTTATTTTCACTATGTTAAAACTTGTTGAAATACAAAGAAGCCATTAAGTCCATTTTTAACAAGCTTTAAAGCTTATATCTTATTTTAAAGTAATATAATTTGTAATTTAGTTTACTTTTCTAATTTCCAATAAATTCGTAAACTGAAAAACAAAGTTACCCAAACAACCCTTTTATGAAAACAAAACCAGGAAAAAAAAATAACATAAAAATGTTTAGCTTCTCACAGACAATATAGAAGGAATAGCGGATAAATTAGGTTTATTTGAACCTTGTTGTTCTCTTTTAGCTGATGAAGGTTTACTGAATGCTCTCATCGGACTAGCTAGGGCCCATCCCCAGCTCTTGCTCCGTGAATGCTGCACTGATGGCGTCACTTTACCGGCTACGTTTCCGTTACTGCTTACGTCATTAGTGTTTGAAGAAGAAACCCAGTAAGATGATGAAGAAGAAGATGAAGTAATCATAAAACCACTAAATAAACCGCCGCACCTGACTCTTTCTTGTCCGCCGGCGCGTATGCCGGAAACTTTTGACTTCCCTTCACGGTTAGACTCCACGCGCCGGAGCGTGCAATCGCCAAATCCGGTTGATATTCGTTCAAAAAAGTCGCCGGAAAAGCTCCGGCTACCGCACCCGACAGATCTGGATCTGGATACTTTCCGGTCAAAAGAGGATTGACAAGGGCTGTCGTTTTCTTCCACCACTATTGTCTCACGAGTTCGTTGTGGGAATGAAGTTGCAGACAAGGTGTTCGACGAAATGTCTCTGAGAGTTTTTTTGGATATTGAAGATGAAGAATTGAACGGTTTTTGTAAGTACCGAAAAGACCAGAACCCACGTTTATTTGGGCTGTTTAAATTATCACCATTGTCAGAATCCATGTAATGCCTAGGTGTAGCAGTGGACTTGCTTCTTTTGAACACAATATTTTTATCAAGATCTTTCTTTTTCTTCTTTTTTTGACTAAGTAGGTAAAGTATTCTAGATCTGTTACTGGAATAATATGGTTGGTAATGAGACTCATTACTAGTGTTGGTGGTATTTGAAGATCCTAATAATGAAGGTGGGACTATATTTGAACACATTGTGGTTGAAGTAGTGATATTTGAGGTGGTGATATCAGATCTGAAAGATGGAGATGAAGAAGAAGATGAAGGGAAAACAGTAATAGGAAAAGAAGAAGAAACCAACTTGCCTAGTTTTTCTTGAAGACAAAAAGCACAAATAGCACCAGCCGGTGTACTGTTCTTGACTGGATGCTCAGTACACAACATGCTACCATCTCCTGTATCATCTTGTAAGCCTTCCATTACTACTAAATTTCAAGTTTTTAATACAAACCCACTATAAAGTTTAGATTTTGAAATCTGGGTTGCTGCTGTTTTTTGCTGATCTTGAAATCTTTAATTTTGTGTGTTGATAGAGATAGAAATGAGAGGTCAAAGAGTAGTGCAAATGAAGGTGGGGAATGAAGTAGGGGTTGGGTTAAGTTGGGAGTTCCCAGAAGCACGTGATACACTGACTAGGTTGGATTATTAAAAGGAGAGTACTACAGAGTAGAGTGTACACATACATACATTCATACATACATAAAGTATTACATACATACATGCACACTGTAAATGACAAATAACGTGTGCAGTGTGTGTGGCTAGTGTGTCTATGTATACGTGGGTGATAGTGGATTTAGTTGCGGTAGGTTTTTTTTTTCCTTTCTATTTTTTTCTTTTTTGCCTAAAAAAATGATAACATTAACACGGATCCAAATATCAAACAATACAACTGTTACAGAAGAATTCAACAACGAGCCACAGCCAAACCAAACTAACCAAACCAAACGGCTCACCAACAGCAGGTACCGGAAAGTTAAATAACAACTATATAAATAAAGAAACAAAAATAATAAAAGCAGGTACCCACCTGAAAATCACTGTTACAGGAGCCGGAAAACAAAGCCGACCTCCAACATAACAACCAGCAACATCCGTCCAAAAAGTATCGACCGGTAAAAACAAAATCCAACAAACCACCATACCTAACAGATCCAAGAGACAGACCAATATACCAACAAAAACATTCTTTATGGAACAGAGTACTGGTAGCTCAATCTCGCTTTTGTTGTGGTAGTTGTAAGACCTGTTGTGACGATCGCTCCAAATCCATATGGACAATACGTCATTCATTGATTTCATTGCGAGGTATTTGACCTCTATATGATACGTTTTGTAAACATTGCATTCTTTTGAAAAGGCACACCATAAATGAATATTTAAATCAAAGGTTTTCGACATCTGATGATTTCTACATATAGACAATCACCGTAAATAATAGTTTACAATAGTACTTCCGTTGACAATGCAGTCAAAATAAGATACATGGTGATAATTTGGTGAATGCAACGTTTCCTTGAAAAGTATGTCATGTAAGACTCCATGCACATAGCTTGTCTAACATATAAGCAACAGCGGAAGACTTCTAGGAAACCTGAGAATAAACATGCTAACAAGTGTCAACACAAAGGTTGGTGAGTTCATAGTTTTAATGTTTCGCATAATCTGTGTATAAAGGTGGATCACAAGATTTCAGTTGTTTCATTCAGAAACGTTTATCAAAATATTCTACAAGATTGAGCACCCTGGTAACTAAACTTAACGTATATATAATTTGTACCCTTTGTATAATCATCTTAATAGTACACGCAAACCAACGTGTACGCTTCTCAAATAGCATACGTCCGTTAAAAGGCTAGCGCTCTAGCTCGAACGGGGATATCAAGCCCTATGGATCCATATACTACTACTCGCGCCCACCAGTTCTTATAACCGGCAGTTACTAGTTACCAAAGCTAAGGGATTTTCGGTTCAAACTCAGTATAGAATTTAGTATGTACTTGTGTCCATTGTTTAAAATAAAGTGCATGTATTCTCAGCCCAAAAATATAGATTGCAAAAGCAATTAAAAAGGAAGCAAATGAAACTCACCTTAGCAGCACATAAAGTTGTTCACCAAAACGTGACCGAAACTCGGAATATCAAATAACCGTAGATCTCAACCTAGAGAACATATGTTGGTCAATAAATGTCTATCAAGCTAGGTCAGGTCATAGTGTATAACAATCCTAATGCTCGAGATCGACATACAAAAGTTATCCAAAGTCGTTTCAAAAAGTCAATTTTGACAATAGTTCAACAAAACGAGACATACCTTATATAAGGATTCATTTACTCGGTTGGTAATATTCAAAAATCCAATTTATCAATCTCGTAAACAAGTTGTTTAAATCTTAATTGTAGATTCAAAAGCAATTTCAATTAACGTTAATCATAATTCAGTTGATCATATCTTTTAATCCGTTCATCGAAATTATTTGATATCTAAATGAAAAGTTATTGATTTTTCGCCAGCTTTCCAAAAACATGTATATCATATACCTTTTACCAGTAATATATATGTATTTACTTCGTGATTCATCATAACTGTTTAACGACAAAATTTAGCATACAAGCATGCATAAATATATATACTCGAGCACTAGACATGGATACACAATTAATGTATAAAAGATAAAATATGAGTGCTTACGTATCAATATTGAGATTCAATATTGTAGGAAAGTACGTAGACGCAACAGAGATGATAAACACTAGATTTGATTCACAAATATACCCTCGAACATTACCCATAACCTCCTTGACAATAACCCATAATTTCCTTAGCTCTATCCCGCTCAAAAACCCATTTTGAAGGTGACACGCTCATAACCTCGTCGTAGTATTTTAGGTATATATACTACTAATAATAATATTATAATAAGATTAATAATAATAATATTAATCTTAATAATAATAATAATAATAATAATAATATAAAAAAAATAATAATACAGAGGAATGAATCGAGCTTTTATAGTATGTGGCCTGCTACAGTACCTCATGCGATCGCATGAGTTTTCAGTGTTTTTGCCATGCGATCGCATGGCCGCCTTATCCTGTTTTTGTTTGCTAGTACGTCGACATCAAATAGTGTTTTTACTGTAGCAATAGTTTTTACTGTAGCAAATAGTGTTTACTGTACCAAATAGTGTTTACTGTAGCAAATAGTGTTTACTGTAGCAATCATTGTAGTAAAGTCGTTTTCACTGTAGCACTGTAGCAAAATACGGTTTCACTGTAGCAAATAGTGTTTTACTGTAGCAAATAGTGTTTTACGGTAGGAAAGTCATTTTACTGTAGAAAATAGTGTTTTACGGTAGGAAAGTCGTTTTTACTTGTACATATATATATATATATATATATATATATATATATATATATATATATATATATATATATATATATACACACATACATATAATTGTTCATGAATCGTCGGGAGCAGTCAAATATAATTTAATACATGAAACAGTTCTAAAATTTTAAGATTCAACTTGATAGACTTTGCTTATCGTGTCGGAAACATTAAATCATTTAAAGATAAAGTTTAAATTTGGTCAGAAATTTTCGGGTCATCACACCTGTAATGGGACTGCGTAATCAGATGTGATAGGTGTTTTTGTGGTATATAATGCTCATTTGAGAAATGTGATGACGTGATAAAATTTGTAATGGTATGGCGTGATGGTTGTGAGATAAGAAATTAGGTCTCACCTTTTTATTTTCTTTTTCATTTTTGTTTGAGTTTTTTTTTTTAACTTGCTTCATTTTTTTATAAAAATAATACACATATAATAATTTAAATTAATAAAAACACACTTAAATTAATAAAAATTAAACGATTACAATTTATAAAAGTTCCAAAAATTGAAAAATTACAATAAAAATAAAATCCTATTACAATTACTTTATCAAAATTCTAGAAATTAAAACGTACTTGAATAATAGAATATAAAAATTACTCTTCGTCGCATAAAAGCTCGATATAATCATTGTATCACTCGGTCTCTTCTTTTTGAACTTCAAAGCTGATTTCCTTTCTTCGGGGTCGGCAATTTCGTTTAAATGAAGTTTAAATAATTTGATGACTTTCAATTGTCGATCTTGTTCGTTCTTCCTCAACTATAGCATCAACACAATTGCTTCTTCTCTCCAATTCCTTATCCCTTTTCTCATCCCATTTTGAAGCCAACTCTTCGAATGTTAAAGAGTTCATACCCTGTGAAGAGTTCGTACCTCATGATGAAGTCCCCGTATCAGACGAACCGGATTTTCCAGCATCCTTCTGCGATCATTCTCTTCCCAGTGGACGTCGATTCACATCCTCTCCAAATAGTTCCTGGAGGTTGTCTAACTGATCTTTCCCAAAATTAACTGTTTGGTTTTCAGCAACCACATCATCGTCTTCATCTTCGAGTACAATGTGAAGCTCTTCTTCTTCACACACCACTTTCACCAACTACAGGTGGTGTATACTACTTCGACCTCATTTTTAAGAATTGCCAAACCTCTTTGTAACCCCACGGCTTCGCTGCCCGTTCTTGATATCTTTGCACTGTTACGTTAGATATGTCTTCCTCGTGAAGACCGCTACGCCTTGAGTTACGTTCTTCTTCATTATATAAGGTCGTGAAATTTATTGCACGCCTCGTCCATATGGCGCCATTTGCCATTTTATTGATCGTCGGCTCGTAACCAATAGGAATCGTTACTGTTGAACTTCTCACGAACTCTACCCCAAAAAGCCGAACCTCTTTGTGAATTACCATGATCTCCATCTTCTGAACAATCAATCCAACACGACGACAGCCAAATTTCTTCGGGCGGAGTCCACAATTTTTTAATTTGTGGTTCTTTCGCAACTTCTTTTGCTTTTCTTCTATGATTCGTTCGAATCCGTACTTGTGGTGGTTGCGTTTCACCACGAATTTCTTCTACTTGTTCGTTATTTAGAGGTGTAAAAGTTTGTTGTTATTGTGACCATGATTGCGTACATGGAAGCTGAAATGGTATAACACCCGGTTGTGAGAATTATGAGAATTGTGATGGATATTGTTGTTGAAATGGTTGTTGAAGTTGTTGTTGATCTAGAAACTGAGAAAAAATGTTGTGTTATTTAAATATTGAGGAAGATTTTTTTGTGGGACATTGTCTAATGGTCGATTACTCCGAACATTTTGCGAAAAATATGAGCTCGAACCGGTCAAATTTGGTGACCCGAAGTTGTAGAGATTACCGGAACCCGCCTCATTAGGATCGAGATTTTGATTTTGTTGAGACATAGTTATGAGATATGAAATATTATAGAAAAAAATGATAAAGAAAATGATAGAAATGCGAGTGTTTTGTGACAAAAATGTGAAGAAGTGTATTGTATTTATAGAGATATAACAATTAATTATTTATAAAATTTATTACATTTATATTAAATATTAATTGAGATCAACATGTCATACCCCAAAATAGGGCCGGGGGTAAATATGACTTCACAATATCAAAACACAAGTATATAAGTGAGAACGACTCTAAATGAGACGTTTTATAAAAACAATATTTGAAGTGCAGCGGAAACGTAATAATGTTTTACATGATAAACCCAAATGAAATTAACAAGTGTTTAACAAATGCTAAGATATAAGTATGTGGACTTCAATGCATCAGTTAGCAAGGCAACATATGGCAGCACATAAGCTAGTCTTCACCTGAGACAAACATGTTTAAAAATGTCAACACAATGGTTGAGTGAACATCATAGATTTATATAATCAATAAAGTTTTAGACCACAAGTTTTAATTTAAAACATCAAAATAATCAATATGCCATGAGTTATAATATCGAGCTAAACATTAACCCCTGACACTGTACATGTGTCGGTAATCATTATTATGTACCCCTTTGACGATCGGTCAATGGATAGAGATGTCGCTCTCAATAGGCCTACTCACAATAATTAAGCTTGCAACATTTTAATTCTAGCAATTAACGATATTATAGCGGGGATTTGCATGTAAAGATACAATCAATACAAGTTAATAACAGTCTCTTGAAGTTGCATATCAAAAGGTTTAAGTACTTGTGTCTAAAGTGTAAATGTGACGATCGCTCCAAATCTATATGGACGAACACGTCATTCATCGATTTCATTGCGAGGTATTTGACCTCTATATGATACGTTTTGTAAATATTGCATTCTTTTGAAAAGGCACACCATAAATGAATATTTAAATCAAAGGTTTTCGACATCTGATGATTTCTACATATAGACAATCACCGTAATATAATAATTTACAATAATACTTCCGTTGATAATGCAGTCAAAATAAGATACATGGTGATGATTTGGTGAATGCAACGTTGTAACATCCCGTTTTTCATCATACATGTCCGAGGTACGTAATTGATCTTTATAATGTTCATACTTGGTTGTATAATTGTATAAAGATGCTTGTACGATGCGTGTATGAAGGGTACCAAGCATGCACGTGTTGCTTGTTCGAATGTCGAAGAAAACTGGACGTTGGTTGAGTTACAAGGTGTGTACGTACCTTTTTGACCCCAAAGAAAGTTTGAGTTGATGTTTTAAAACCTTACCATTAGAAAGGAAATCTTATTACGTTTCCAACGATATTTGGTTCATCGAAAACGGAGTTACGGTCAAAAAGTTACGACCAAAACAAGTTTAAAAACCGGAAAAAAATGTGCCAAACGCAAATTGCGGCTGTCAGGCGCAATTTGCGGCTGGCTGGGGGTCAAAAATTCGTTCAGGACCCAAATGGGCGCATTTGGGCGGCCGTTTTTGCGGCCTGGGCGTAAATTGTGGCCAGCAGGCGCAATTTGCGGCTGGGGACAGGATTTTGATGATTTTCTTGATATTTTGAGTTTTAAATCAAGGGTAATTCCGTCTTTTCATGTATAGACCTGATGGGAGCATTAAATCTCCACCACTTATCCATTTTAATCATTTCTTTTTCATTTTCTTTCTCCATTTTACTCTCAAACATAAAAACCCAATTGATTCCAAGTGAGTTTTGAGAGTGAAGGATTAAGGGTTGATCTTTGGAGCGAGAATTAAAGTTGTTCCTTGCATCTCTAGCTACACGTTGATAGTCTCGGTAAGTTCTAACTCTAAGTTTTGAGTTTTTATTGGTTAATGACTAGGATTTTGGGTACTAGAGATTTGTAAGACCCATTTGGTGGTAAAATGGGCGAGTTTGGGTTATGTGTTGTAATGAAACCCTAATAGCCACAATCTAGGGTTTTGGCCTTGTGATTTGAGGTTGTAAGTGTCAATTGGTGTTGTTAGCCACTAATGCACTTTAAGAATTATGAAAGAGGTGTTAATGGGTAAGTTTGACTTGATTGTGAGTTAAGTGTTATAAAATGGGTCAAAATGTACTAGTTGACCTAATTAGTTGAAATGGGTATGGATTACCTTAAGTTTTGTGTTAATTGAAGTTAATAGACTTTAATTCACTAGTCTTAGTGATCAAAGTCGAGTCTTGGCCATTTATGGGCGGTTGTGAGTGTTTGAGTCATTTAATGCGAGTTGGGTCATTAAATGCTCAAGTAGGTGTAATGTGGTAAATTCCACTAGTTGTGAAATTGAATGTGCACTTAATGATTTAGGTACATTGCGTTGAAGCTCGGAAGTACTAAATCGTCATCCTTGTGACAAGGTGAGTGGAATAGTTATATAAGCATGTATATAATGTATTTACTTGTGGGGTGTGGGTTTAAAGTTCGTTGTTGACGATACCATACACTAGAGTATATTGTGTTGTGATGAGGGTTTAAAGTTCGTTGTTGACGATACCTCACGTATGGAATTAAAGTTTGATGTTGACGATGCCATACGACTATTGTAGTGAGTTGATGAGGGTTTAAAGTTCGATGTTGACGATACCTCATATGTGGGTTTAAAGTTCGGTGTTGACGATACCACATTAATGTAGGCGAATGGGGTTTAAGTTCGATGTTGACGATACCATTCGTTGGGCTAGCCTTGGGATCTTGAGTACTATGGATGTTGTGAACATCATTGTTATACTTGTGTTTTAGCATATTGTATTGTTGTGTTATATGCTATTGTTATACTAGCCTTGCAATCGCGGTACTTAGCGTTATACATGTAAAAAGGTATGCTAATTATGTAACTAGTATGTATGCGGATTTTGGTGAGTGTTTGCAAGTAAGTAGGTTATATATGTGTATGTATAATTTTTGCACTCACTAAGCATTGCTTACCCTCTCGTTGTTTACCATTTTATAGGTTCCGGCTTGGACAAGGGTAAGGGCATACGGTTGGATTAGTTGTCTCCTGTTTATGTTGACAGGGGGTGCTTTTGGTGTTAGCTTTTGGAAGTTGGCCTAACATTTTGGGTAGTTTAGCCCCAAACCATGCTCGGGTGTCGTTTGGATTATAAACTATCGTTGTAGTGGGTCCAACTTGTATTGAACTTAATTAATGGCCTTCGTGCCTTTTGTAAACATTTAAATTGTTGAACGTTTAAATGGAACTCGTGGAAATGGTTTACATATTTAATTGGCGCGTAAATGTGTATTGTATAAAAAAAAAATTATCGTATGGAATACGGGTTGGGATGTTTCAAGTGGTATCAGAGCATGTTTCAAGGGATTTAGGCGACTTGAGATAGGTGCCTAGACTTGGGCTTTATTGTGTGAGCGCTTTATGCGGGACTTGTAGGACTTTGGGTCTAATCGGGAATTGTTAGTGCTATGGTTTATGTGAACTAACCTTGTGCTAATTGTTTTGCATTGTGTTTAGAAATCATCAAGCAATATGGACGTTGTACTAGCGAGTTAATGCGACGTGCTCGCGTAACAACGATTAGCTACCGTTGTTACGGGTGCAAATCGTGTCAAACGAGTAATGTACGACGATTGTTGAGCAAGATGGGGTAGTGTGGTACGCATGTATATACTTACGTGTTATGTCTTTTCGTTACATGGTTTAACCTATTCCGTTTTATAGAATGAAGACGAGAAACGATCCCGATCATGATAACGGAAGTACGAGTGAGGATATTGAACTCACGGCCAAGGTTGAGGCCATCTTTAAAAGGCTAAAGAAGGATTTTCTTGACGATGTCCGAAAGGTCTTCCAAGAGTCGGTCGATGGACAAGTGACCGAATTGATCAACGATCGAATGAAAGCCGCAATAGAGGAGGCTTTAGAGGCTAGAAACATTTATCCTTGAGGCGAAGGGGGTGAAGGAAATGGTGGGGGTGGAAGGCGGGACTTCCACTACAAAAATTTCAAGGATACTCAACCTCCGATGTTTAATGGGGTGAGGGATCCATTGAAAAGCACTTGTTGGATTTCTGATATCGAGGGAGCTTTCCGTACCGCGGAATGTCCTCCCGAAAAGAAGACAAGATATGGGTCTAGCATGCTACGTGAGGAAGGCAAGTTGTGGTGGGACGATAAAATCAATTTATATGGTGAAGAGCAATGCATGAGCTTAACATGGGAGGAGTTTAAGAAGGAATTCTTCCAAGAATACCGAACTTCTTCCGACCTTGATAGAATTCGGGACGAGTTGCATCATTTGTAACAAGGTTCAATGGACTTGGTTACTCTCAAGTCTACCTTTTTGGCAAAGACTCGCTTTTGCCCGGAATATGTTGGTGACGATCACAAGCTAATGAAAGATTTCTACCGTACTTTGAACGACGAGTTCAAGGGTAAGATTAGTCGGGGAATGGCTAAGACTTTTGAAGAGCTATACGAGTTGGCTCGGGGTTTTGAACCGGAGGTTCCAAGAAAAAGCGATTTCATTTTTTCAAAAAGAAAGTTTGAAGGTTCGAGTCATTCGAATTTTTCAAATAAAAAGAACAAGAACAAAAAGGGTTCCGAAAGTGTCAATAGTGTGAAGAAGGGCGCTACCGGTGGTTTTGGGAACTTTGTCCCTACTTGCTACAATTGTGGGGTACGTGGACATATGGCTCGAGATTGTCCGAAGCCAAATGCAACAAACAAGCTCACTTGTTTTAATTGCAACAAGGAAGGACACCGAAAGTCAGAGTGTCCCGATTTGAACAACTATAATGTTAAAAGGCTAGAGAAGGCGGCGGGTACGGCTCGAGGGCGAAACTATTTGATGACGAACGACGAAGCCAAGCAAACCCACGATGTTGTCTCAGGTACTTTTATGGTTAACTCTAATCCGGCAAGGATTTTATTTGATAGCGGTGCAAATTTGTCGTTTGTATCTCCAAAATTTGTGCCTAAACTTGATAGACCGTTAGCTAAGTTAAGTCGTCCGGTAAAAGTCGAAATAGCGGACGGCAAGACGGTGCTAGTGGTTGATGTGTGTAAGAATTGTGACGTTGTTTTTGGTGACAAAAACTTTAAGATTGATCTTATCCCGATGACTTTGGGAGATTTTGACATCGTTGTTGGTATGGATTGGCTCGATCATAATAGAGCCGATATTGCATGCCATGAAAAATCTATTCGTGTGAAAACCCCAAGTGGGGGAGAGCTAATTATTCATGGCGATAAGCGAAGAAGACTTGTGCCGATATGTTCTTTTGCACGGGCACGTCGTTTTCTTGTTAGTGGTGGCATGGCTTTTCTTGCCCATGTTGTTGATACTCGCGATGAGCCACCACCCATTCATGAAATTCCGGTGGTTAGTGAATTCGAAGATGTTTTTTCGGACGAGTTACCGGGTGTTCCGGCAGAAAGACAAGTTGAATTCCGCATTGAGTTGGTTCCGGGAGCTACTCCCATTGCTAAAACTCCTTATCGTTTAGCACCAACGGAAATGCAAGAGTTGTTAAATCAAACCCAAGAGTTGCTCGAGAAGGGTTTTATTCGACCGAGTGCTTCGCCATGAGGCGCTCCGGTTTTATTCGTGAAAAAGAAGGATGGTAGTATGCAGATGTGCATCGATTACAGGGAGTTGAATAAAGTGACGATCAAGAATCGTTATCCATTGCCTAGGATTGACGATTTGTTTGATCAACTCCAAGGTGCGACATATTTCTCTAAGATCGACCTACAGTCTGGCTATCACCAAATGCGGGTCCGTGAGGAAGATATCGAGAAAACGGCTTTTCGAACGCGTTATGGGCATTTTGAGTTCGTAGTTATGCCTTTTGGTCTTACGAATGCACCGGCGGCATTCATGGATCTTATGAACCGGGTGTGCCAACCCATGTTGGACAAGTCGGTAATTGTGTTCATTGACGACATACTTGTTTATTCAAAGAGTATGAACGAACATGAACGTCATTTGCGTGAAGTATTGAAGACATTACGAAAGGAGAAGTTGTATGCTAAGTTCTCCAAATGTGAATTTTGGCTAAGGGAAGTTCAATTCCTTGGTCATATTGTGAACAAGGAGGGTATTCAAGTAGATCCGGGGAAGATAGAGATGGTGAAGAGTTGGAGACAATCGACTACGCCTACAGAGGTCCGAAGTTTTCTCGGATTGGCCGGTTATTATCGTCGGTTTATCCAAGACTTTTCTAAGATTGCTTCCTCATTGACGAAATTGACGAGGAAGAATGTGAGGTTTGTTTGGGAGAACGAGCAAGAAATTGCTTTTCAATTGTTAAAGGAGAAGTTATGTCAAGCTTCGGTGTTAGTTTTGCCGGAAGGGATGGAAGACATGACGGTTTATTGTGATGCCTCGTTAAATGGACTCGGGTGTGTTCTTATGCAAAGGGGTAAAGTCATCGCTTATGCCTCTCGACAGTTAAAGGAACACGAGACGAGATATCCGACTCATGATCTTGAGTTGGCGGCGGTTGTGCATGCGTTGAAAATTTGGCGCCATTACTTGTATGGTGTCAAGTGTACGATTTATTCGGATCATAAGAGTTTGAAACATCTCTTTAATCAACGAGATTTGAATTATCGTCAACGTAGGTGGATGGATGTGGTAAAAGACTATGATTGTGAGATACTTTATCATCCGGGCAAGGCGAATGTGGTCGCTGATGCGTTAAGTCGAAAGAGTCATCACCCGGCGTTACGATTGGGATTGTTACGTATGATTATTACTAACGATTTTCTTGAAAAACTCGGCGTGATTCAAATACAGGCTTACGTTCACAACAAGCATGCGGAGCGAATTGTGGGACAATCGGAGTTCATTTCTATGGGCTCGCGGGGTTTGTTGTCTTTTCAAGGAAGAGTGTGGGTGCCTAAGATGGGTGATTATCGACAAGTGCTACTTGATGAAGCACATAAGTCAAAGTATTCCATTCATCCGGGCGCAACGAAAATGTATCTTGATTTAAGGAAAGATTATTGGTGGCCGGGCATGAAACGTGATGTTGTGAAGTATGTTGAGCAATGCGTCACGTGTTTGCAAGTTAAGGCCGAGCACCAAAAGCCGTATGGTAAGTTACAACCGTTAGAAATCCCGAAATGGAAATGGGAGCACATTACCATGGATTTCATCACAAAGTTACCTAAAACGGCGAGAACCCAATTCGATTCGATTTGGGTTATAGTTGATCGATTGACGAAAAGTGCTTTGTTTCTTCCCATTAAGGAAGCGATATCGTCGGAGACCTTGGCTAAGTTGTTTATCAAGGAAGTCATCTCTCGACACGGTGTTCCTATATCTATTATTTTGGATCGAGATACTCGCTTTACATCTCGGTTTTGGGAAAAGTTTCACGAAGATATGGGTACGCAATTGAAATTGAGCACGGCGTATCATCCTCAAACGGACGGTCAAACCGAACGTACGAATCAAACTTTGGAAGATATGTTACGTGCATGCATTATTGATTTCGGTGGTAGTTGGGATGAGCATTTGCCTTTGGTGGAATTCTCGTACAATAATATTTATCATACTAGTATCGGGATGCCTCCATATGAGATGCTTTATGGGCGTAGATGTCGAACCCCGATTTGTTGGGGTGAAGTGGGACAAAAGGAAATCGGGAGTACCGATTTGGTTTTAGAGACTAATAGCAAGATTGATGTGATTCGAGAGCATTTGAAAAAGGCTCAAGATAGGCAAAAGTCGTATGCCGACAAACGTAGACGAACGATCGAATTTCAAGAAGGTGACATGGTGATGCTTAAGGTTTCGCCATGGAAAGGTATTATTCGATTCCGGAAACGAGGAAAGTTAGCTCCTCGGTTTATTGGACCATTTAAGGTTTTAGCTCGTGTTGGTGAAGTCGCGTATCATTTGGAATTACCCGAAGAGCTTGCGGGAATCCATAATACATTTCATGTTTCTCATCTCCGTAAGTGTCTTGCGGATGATTCATCTTGGGTGCCATTAGACTAGATCGAGCTAAACAATAAGTTAGAATATATTGAGGAACCGATTGCCATACTTGATGAGAAAGTCAAGAGGTTGAGACATATAGAGGTTAGGACTTTTAAAGTTCAATGGCGTCGTACTAAGGGTTCCGAGTTTACTTGGGAGCCCGAAGAGTTTGTGTTGGTTTATCTTCCTTCTTGTCATGCGGCTTGGATCGCGAGGACGCGCTCCGATTCAAGTGGGGGAGAGTTGTAACATCTCGTTTTTCATCATACATGTCCGAGGTACGTAATTGATCTTTATAATGTTCATACTTGGTTGTATAATTGTATAAAGATGCTTGTACGATGCGTGTATGAAGGGTACCAAGCATGCACGTGTTGCTTGTTTGAATGTCGAAGAAAACTGGACGTTGGTTGAGTTACAAGGTGTGTACGTACCTTTTTGACCCCAAATAAAGTTTGAGTTGATGTTTTAAAACCTTACCATTAGAAAGGAAATCTTATTACGTTTCCAACGATATTTGGTTCATCGAAAACGGAGTTACGGTCAAAAAGTTACGACCAAAACAAGTTCAAAAACCGGAAAAAAATGTGCCAGGCGCAAATTGCGGCTGTCAGGCGCAATTTGCGGCTGGCTGGGGGTCAAAAATTCGTTCAGGACCCAAATGGGCGCATTTGGGCGGCCGTTTTTGCGGCCTGGGCGTAAATTGCGGCCAGCAAGCGTAATTTGCGGCTGGGGACGGGATTTTGATGATTTTCTTGATATTTTGAGTTTTAAATCAAGGGTAATTCCGTCTTTTCATGTATAGATCTGATGTGAAATGTCCCGTTCTTATTGATTAAAAACGTTCCATATTAATTGATTTCGTTGCGAGGTTTTGACCTCTATATGAGACGTTTTTCAAAGACTGCATTCATTTTAAAACAAACCATAACCTTTATTTCATCAATAAAGGTTTAAAAAGCTTTACGTAGATTATCAAATAATGATAATCTAAAATATCATGTTTACACACGACCATTACATAATGGTTTACAATACAAATATGTTACAACAAAATAAGTTTCTTGAATGCAGTTTTTACACAATATCATACAAACATGGACTCCAAATCTCGTCCTTATTTAAGTATGCGACAGTGGAAGCTCTTAATAATCACCTGAAAATAAACATGCTTAAAACGTCAACAAAAATGTTGGTGAGTTATAGGTTTAACCTATATATATCAAATCATAATAATAGACCACAAGATTTCATATTTCAATACACATCCCATACATAGAGATAAAAATCATTCATATGGTGAACACCTGGTAACCGACATTAACAAGATGCATATATAAGAATATCCCCATCATTCCGGGACACCCTTCGGATATGATATAAATTTCGAAGTACTAAAGCATCCGGTACTTTGGATGGGGTTTGTTAGGCCCGATAGATCTATCTTTAGGATTCGCGTCAATTAGGGTGTCTGTTCCCTAATTCTTAGATTACCAGACTTAATAAAAAGGGGCATATTCGATTTCGATAATTCAACCATAGAATGTAGTTTCACGTACTTGTGTCTATTTTGTAAATCATTTATAAAACCTGCATGTATTCTCATCCCAAAAATATTAGATTTTAAAAGTGGGACTATAACTCACTTTCACAGATTTTTACTTCGTCGGGAAGTAAGACTTGGCCACTGGTTGATTCACGAACCTATAACAATATATACATATATATATCAAAGTATGTTCAAAATATATTTACAACACTTTTAATATATTTTGATGTTTTAAGTTTATTAAGTCAGCTGTCCTCGTTAGTAACCTACAACTAGTTGTCCACAGTTAGATGTACAGAAATAAATCGATAAATATTATCTTGAATCAATCCACGACCCAGTGTATACGTATCTCAGTATTGATCACAACTCAAACTATATATATTTTGGAATCAACCTCAACCCTGTATAGCTAACTCCAACATTCACATATAGAGTGTCTATGGTTGTTCCGAAATATATATAGATGTGTCGACATGATAGGTCGAAACATTGTATACGTGTCTATGGTATCTCAAGATTACATAATATACAATACAAGTTGATTAAGTTATGGTTGGAATAGATTTGTTACCAATTTTCACGTAGCTAAAATGAGAAAAATTATCCAATCTTGTTTTACCCATAACTTCTTCATTTTAAATCCGTTTTGAGTGAATCAAATTGCTTTGGTTTCATATTGAACTCTATTTTGTGAATTTAAACAGAAAAAGTATAGGTTTATAGTCGGAAAAATAAGTTACAAGTCGTTTTTGTAAAGGTAGTCATTTCAGTCGAAAGAACGACGTCTAGATGACCATTTTAGAAAACATACTTTCACTTTGAGTTTAACCATAATTTTTGGATATAGTTTCATGTTCATAATAAAAATCATTTTCTCAGAATAACAACTTTTAAATCAAAGTTTATCATAGTTTTTAATTAACTAACCCAAAACAGCCCGCGGTGTTACTACGACGGCGTAAATCCGGTTTTACGGTGTTTTTCGTGTTTCCAGGTTTTAAATCATTAAGTTAGCATATCATATAGATATAGAACATGTGTTTAGTTGATTTTAAAAGTCAAGTTAGAAGGATTAACTTTTGTTTGCGAACAAGTTTAGAATTAACTAAACTATGTTCTAGTGATTACAAGTTTAAACCTTCGAATAAGATAGTTTTATATGTATGAATCGAATGATGTTATGAACCTCATTACTACCTTAAGTTCCTTGGATGAACCTACTGGAAAAGAGAAAAATGGATCTAGCTTCAATGGATCCTTGGATGGCTCAAAGTTCTTGAAGCAAAATCATGACACGAAAACAAGTTCAAGTAAGATCATCACTTGAAATAAGATTGTTATAGTTATAGAAATTGAACCAAAGTTTGAATATGATTATTACCTTGTATTAGAATGATAACCTACTGTAAGAAACAAAGATTTCTTGAGGTTGGATGATCACCTTACAAGATTGGAAGTGAGCTAGCAAACTTGAAAGTATTCTTGATTTTATGAAACTAGAACTTTTGGAATTTATGAAGAACACTTAGAACTTGAAGATAGAACTTGAGAGAGATCAATTAGATGAATAAAATTGAAGAATGAAAGTGTTTGTAGGTGTTTTTGGTCGTTGGTGTATGGATTAGATATAAAGGATATGTAATTTTGTTTTCATGTAAATAAGTCATGAATGATTACTCATATTTTTGTAATTTTATGAGATATTTCATGCTAGTTGCCAAATGATGGTTCCCACATGTGTTAGGTGACTCACATGGGCTGCTAAGAGCTGATCATTGGAGTGTATATACCAATAGTACATACATCTAAAAGCTGTGTATTGTACGAGTACGAATACGGGTGCATACGAGTAGAATTGTTGATGAAACTGAACGAGGATGTAATTGTAAGCATTTTTGTTAAGTAGAAGTATTTTGATAAGTGTCTTGAAGTCTTTCAAAAGTGTATGAATACATATTAAAACACTACATGTATATACATTTTAACTGAGTCGTTAAGTCATCGTTAGTCGTTACATGTAAATGTTGTTTTGAAACCTTTAGGTTAACGATCTTGTTAAATGTTGTTAACCCAATGTTTATAATATCAAAATAGATTTTAAATTATTATATTATCATGATATTATGATGTACGAATATCTCTTAATATGATATATATACATTAAATGTCGTTACAACGATAATCGTTGCATATATGTCTCGTTTCAAAATCATTAAGTTAGTAGTCTTGTTTTTACATATGTAGTTCATTGTTAATATACTTAATGATATTTTACATATCATAATATCATGTTAACTATATATATAACCATATATATGTCATCATATAGTTTTTACAAGTTTTAACGTTCGTGAATCACCGGTCAACTTGGGTGGTCAATTGTCTATATGAAACCTATTTCAATTAATCAAGTCTTAACAAGTTTGATTGCTTAACATGTTGGAAACATTTAATCATGTAAATATCAATCTCAATTAATATATATAAACATGGAAAAGTTTGGGTCACTACAGTACCTACCCGTTAAATAAATTTCGTCCCGAAATTTTAAGCTGTTGAAGGTGTTGACGAATCTTCTGGAAATAGATGCGGGTATTTCTTCTTCATCTGATCTTCACGCTCCCAGGTGAACTCGGGTCCTCTACGAGCATTCCATCGAACCTTAACAATTGGTATCTTGTTTTGCTTAAGTCTTTTAACCTCACGATCCATTATTTCGACGGGTTCTTCGATGAATTGAAGTTTTTCGTTGATTTGGATTTCATCTAACGGAATAGTGAGATCTTCTTTAGCAAAACATTTCTTCAAATTCGAGACGTGGAAAGTGTTATGTACAGCCGCGAGTTGTTGAGGTAACTCAAGTCGGTAAGCTACTGGTCCGACACGATCAATAATCTTGAATGGTCCAATATACCTTGGATTTAATTTCCCTCGTTTACCAAATCGAACAACGCCTTTCCAAGGTGCAACTTTAAGCATGACCATCTCTCCAATTTCAAATTCTATATCTTTTCTTTTAATGTCAGCGTAGCTCTTTTGTCGACTTTGGGCGGTTTTCAACCGTTGTTGAATTTGGATGATCTTCTCGGTAGTTTCTTGTATAATCTCCGGACCCGTAATCTGTTTATCCCCCACTTCACTCCAACAAATCGGAGACCTGCACTTTCTACCATAAAGTGCTTCAAACGGCGCCATCTCAATGCTTGAATGGTAGCTGTTGTTGTAGGAAAATTCTGCTAATGGTAGATGTCGATCCCAACTGTTTCCGAAATCAATAACACATGCTCGTAGCATGTCTTCAAGTGTTTGTATCGTCCTTTCGCTCTGCCCATCAGTTTGTGGATGATAGGCAGTACTCATGTCTAGACGAGTTCCTAATGCTTGCTGTAATGTCTGCCAGAATCTTAAAATAAATCTGCCATCCCTATCAGAGATAATAGAGATTGGTATTCCATGTCTGGAGATGACTTCCTTCAAATACAGTCGTGCTAACTTCTCCATCTTGTCATCTTCTCTTATTGGCAAGAAGTGTGCTGATTTGGTGAGACGATCAACTATTACCCAAATAGTATCAAAACCACTTGCAGTCCTTGGCAATTTAGTGATGAAATCCATGGTAATGTTTTCCCATTTCCATTCCGGGATTTCGGGTTGTTGAAGTAGACCTGATGGTTTCTGATGCTCAGCTTTGACCTTAGAACACGTCAAACATTCTCCTACGTATTTAGCAATATCGGCTTTCATACCCGGCCACCAAAAATGTTTCTTGAGATCCTTGTACATCTTCCCCGTTCCAGGATGTATTGAGTATCTGGTTTTATGAGCTTCTCTAAGTACCATTTCTCTCATATCTCCAAATTTTGGTACCCAAATCCTTTCAGCCCTATACCGGGTTCCGTCTTCCCGAATATTAAGATGCTTCTCCGATCCTTTGGGTATTTCATCCTTTAAATTTCCCTCTTTTAAAACTCCTTGTTGCGCCTCCTTTATTTGAGTAGTAAGGTTATTATGAATCATTATATTCATAGATTTTACTCGAATGGGTTCTCTGTCCTTCCTGCTCAAGGCATCGGCTACCACATTTGCCTTCCCCGGGTGGTAACGAATCTCAAAGTCGTAATCATTCAATAATTCAATCCACCTACGCTGCCTCATATTCAGTTGTTTCTGATTAAATATGTGTTGAAGACTTTTGTGGTCAGTATATATAATACTTTTGACCCCATATAAGTAGTGCCTCCAAGTCTTTAATGCAAACACAACCGCGCCTAATTCCAAATCATGCGTCGTATAATTTTGTTCGTGAATCTTCAATTGTCTAGACGCATAAGCAATCACCTTCGTTCGTTGCATTAATACACAACCGAGACCTTGCTTTGATGCGTCACAATAAATCACAAAATCATCATTCCCTTCAGGCAATGACAATATAGGTGCCGTAGTTAGCTTTTTCTTCAATAACTGAAACGCTTTCTCTTGTTCATCATTCCATTCAAATTTCTTCCCTTTATGCGTTAATGCAGTCAAGGGTTTTGCTATTCTGGAAAAGTCTTGGATGAACCTTCTGTAGTAACCAGCTAGTCCTAAAAACTGGCGTATGTGTTTCGGAGTTTTTGGGGTTTCCCACTTTTCAACAGTTTCTATCTTTGCCGGATCCACCTTAATACCTTCTTTGTTCACTATGTGACCGAGGAATTGAACTTCTTCTAACCAAAATGCACACTTTGAAAACTTAGCGTACAGTTTTTCCTTCCTCAATACTTCTAACACCTTTCTCAAATGTTCACCGTGTTCTTGGTCATTCTTTGAGTAAATAAGTATGTCATCAATGAAAATAATGACAAACTTGTCAAGGTATGGTCCACACACTCGGTTCATAAGGTCCATGAACACAGCTGGTGCATTAGTTAAACCAAACGGCATGACCATAAACTCGTAATGACCGTAACGTGTTCTGAAAGCAGTCTTTGGAATATCATCTTCTTTCACCCGCATTTGATGATACCCGGAACGTAAGTCAATCTTTGAATAAACAGACGAGCCTTGTAGTTGATCAAATAAGTCGTCGATTCTCGGTAGTGGGTAGCGGTTCTTGATGGTAAGTTTGTTCAACTCTCGGTAGTCGATACACAACCTGAATGTACCATCTTTCTTCTTGACAAACAAAACAGGAGCTCCCCACGATGATGTGCTTGGTCGAATGAAACCACGCTCTAAAAGTTCTTGTAATTGGCTTTGCAGTTCTTTCATCTCGCTGGGTGCAAGTCTGTAAGGAGCACGTGCTATTGGTGCAGCTCCTGGTACAAGATCTATTTGAAATTCAACGGATCGATGTGGGGGTAATCCCGGTAATTCTTTCGGAAATACATCGGGAAATTCTTTTGCAATGGGAACATCATTGATGCTCTTTTCTTCAGTTTGTACTTTCTCGACGTGTGCTAGAACAGCATAGCAACCTTTTCTTATTAGTTTTTGTGCCTTCAAATTACTAATAAGATGTAGCTTCGTGTTGCCCTTTTCTCCGTACACCATTAAGGGTTTTCCTTTTTCTCGTATAATGCGAATTGCATTTTTGTAACAAACGATCTCTGCTTTCACTTCTTTCAACCAGTCCATACCGATTATCACATCAAAACTCCCTAACTCTACTGGTATCAAATCAATCTTAAATGTTTCGCTAACCAGTTTAATTTCTCGATTCCGACATATATTATCTGCTGAAATTAATTTACCATTTGCTAATTCGAGTAAAAATTTACTATCCAAAGGCGTCAATGGACAACTTAATTTAGCACAAAAATCTCTACTCATATAGCTTCTATCCGCACCCGAATCAAATAAAACGTAAGCAGATTTATTGTCAATAAGAAACGTACCCGTAACAAGCTCCGGGTCTTCTTGTGCCTCTGCCGCATTAATATTGAAAACTCTTCCGCGGCCTTGTCCATTCGTGTTCTCCTGGTTCGGGCAATTTCTAATAATGTGGCCCGGTTTTCCACATTTATAACAAACTACATTGGCATAACTTGCTCCGACACTACTTGCTCCGCCATTACTCGTTCCGACACCATTTGTTCCTTTCGTTTTGTTAACCCCTGGTCCGTAGACATCACACTTCGCCGCGCTATGACCATTTCTTTTACACTTGTTGCAAAATTTGGTGCAGAACCCCGAGTGATACTTTTCACACCTTTGGCATAGCTGCTTCTGATTGTTGTTGTTGTTGCGGTAATTATTGTTGTTAAGATGATTGTTGTGGTTGCTGTTGTTGTTGTTGTTGTTGTTGGGCCGTTTGTTGTAGTTGCGATTGATGTTGCGATTGTTAGGATAGTTGTTGCGATTATTGTTATAATTGCTGTTGTTGTTGTATTGGTGATTCTTATCACCGTTTTCCTCCCACTTTCTTTTGACTTGCTTCACATTTGCCTCTTCAGCAGTCTGTTCTTTAATTCTTTCTTCAATCTGGTTCACTAGTTTGTGAGCCATTCTACATGCCTGTTGTATAGAGGCGGGCTCGTGTGAACTTATATCTTCTTGGATTCTTTCCGGTAATCCTTTCACAAACGCGTCGATCTTCTCTTCCTCATCTTCGAATGCTCCCGGACACAATAGGCACAATTCTGTGAATCGTCTTTCGTACGTGGTAATATCAAATCCTTGGGTTCGTAACCCTCTAAGTTCTGTCTTGAGCTTATTGACCTCGGTTCTGGGACGGTACTTCTCGTTCATCAAGTGCTTGAATGCTGACCACGGTAGTGCGTACGCATCGTCTTGTCCCACTTGCTCTAGATAGGTATTCCACCATGTTAACGCAGAACCTGTGAAGGTATGCGTAGCGTACTTCACTTTGTCCTCTTCAGTACACTTACTTATGGCAAACACCGATTCAACCTTCTCGGTCCACCGTTTCAATCCGATCGGTCCTTCGGTTCCATCAAATTCCAAAGGTTTGCAGGCAGTGAATTCTTTGTAGGTGCATCCTACACGATTTCCTGTACTGCTAGATCCAAGGTTATTGTTGGTATGTAGAGCAGCCTGTACTGCGGCTATGTTTGAAGCTAGAAAAGTACGGAATTCCTCTTCATTCATATTCACGGTGTGTCGAGTAGTCGGTGCCATTTCCTTCAAAATAGTTAAATGGAACAAGTTAATCATACAGAATATTAAGAGTAGTTAATAGTATTTCGTAGCATAATATGAACTCATTTATAAAAGCTTTTTCTTCATATTAGCGTTTTATAAGTTTAAATTCGGGTAGTACCTACCCGTTAAGTTCATACTTAGTAGCTAATATACAATTCAACTACTACAATTCTATATGAAAAACTGATTATAATAATATTTCGCGTTCAAACTTTTACACAATATTTTACAAACTTACAATACCGCTTATTTTACATATAGCATGAAATATAGCACACAATAAATTTGATACAAGATGGTTGTGAAGATAATTCTAGCTAGTACACAAGTCGTTCAGCAAAGGCAATAAAGACACGTAATTCATACGTCCAGAAACAAGTCATGCATTCTGGTTTTACTAGGATTACTTCCCATCCTTGGTCTTGTGGAACATAACCGTTATGGCCGTTGATAAGACAGCGTGTTGTAACGTCGTCAAAGGGACGAGGGTTACGTAATGTCCAACAGTCCCGTAACAATCTAAAAACCTCATTTCTTACCCCAATTACCGACTCCATCACTTGTGGAAACGTTTTGTTTAATAGTTGTAGCCCGATGTTCTTGTTCTCACTTTGGTGAGAAGCGAACATTACTAATCCGTAAGCATAACATGCTTCTTTATGTTACATGTTAGCAGCTTTTTCTAAATCACGAAGTCCAATATTCGGATATATTGAGTCAAAATAATTTCTTAACCCGTTGCGTAAAATAGCATTTGAGTTCCCCGCAATATATGCGTCAAAGTAAACACATCGTAACTTATGGGTTTCCCAATGTGATATCCCCCATCTTTCAAACGAAAGTCTCTTATAAACCAAGACATTCTTGGAACGTTCTTCGAATGTCTTACAAACTGATCTCGCCTTAAATAGTTGTGCCGAGGAATTCTGACCGACTCTAGACAAGATTTCATCAATCATGTCTCCGGGTAGGTCTCTTAAAATATTGGGTTGTCTATCCATTTTGTGTTTTTAAACTGTAAAATAGACAAGAGTTAGATTCATAAAAAAAATACTTATTAATACAAGCAATTTTTACATATATCATAAAGCATAAGCACACTATATTACATATATTACACCACACGAATACAACTATCTTATTCCGACTCGCTCGTTTCTTCTTCTTCGGTTTTGGTTCGTTTTGCCAAGTTTCTAGGGATATATGATGTTCCCCTAATACGAGCCGTAATTTTCCACATTGGTTTAGAAAAACCTGGTGGTTTAGAGGTTCCCGGGTCATTGTTACAACTTAAATTGCGGCCAGCAAGCGCAATTTGCGGCTGGGGACGGGATTTTGATGATTTTCTTGATATTTTGAGTTTTAAATCAAGGGTAATTCCGTCTTTTCATGTATAGATCTGATGTGAAATGTCCCGTTCTTATTGATTAAAAACGTTCCATATTAATTGATTTCGTTGCGAGGTTTTGACCTCTATATGAGACGTTTTTCAAAGACTGCATTCATTTTAAAACAAACCATAACCTTTATTTCATCAATAAAGGTTTAAAAAGCTTTACGTAGATTATCAAATAATGATAATCTAAAATATCATGTTTACACACGACCATTACATAATGGTTTACAATACAAATATGTTACAACAAAATAAGTTTCTTGAATGCAGTTTTTACACAATATCATACAAACATGGACTCCAAATCTCGTCCTTATTTAAGTATGCGACAGCGGAAGCTCTTAATAATCACCTGAAAATAAACATGCTTAAAACGTCAACAAAAATGTTGGTGAGTTATAGGTTTAACCTATATATATCAAATCATAATAATAGACCACAAGATTTCATATTTCAATACACATCCCATACATAGAGATAAAAATCATTCATATGGTGAACACCTGGTAACCGACATTAACAAGATGCATATATAAGAATATCCCCATCATTCCGGGACACCCTTCGGATATGATATAAATTTCGAAGTACTAAAGCATCCGGTACTTTGGATGGGGTTTGTTAGGCCCGATAGATCTATCTTTAGGATTCGCGTCAATTAGGGTGTCTGTTCCCTAATTCTTAGATTACCAGACTTAATAAAAAGGGGCATATTCGATTTCGATAATTCAACCATAGAATGTAGTTTCACGTACTTGTGTCTATTTTGTAAATCATTTATAAAACCTGCATGTATTCTCATCCCAAAAATATTAGATTTTAAAAGTGGGACTATAACTCACTTTCACAGATTTTTACTTCGTCGGGAAGTAAGACTTGGCCACTGGTTGATTCACGAACCTATAACAATATATACATATATATATCAAAGTATGTTCAAAATATATTTACAACACTTTTAATATATTTTGATGTTTTAAGTTTATTAAGTCAGCTGTCCTCGTTAGTAACCTACAACTAGTTGTCCACAGTTAGATGTACAGAAATAAATCGATAAATATTATCTTGAATCAATCCACGACCCAGTGTATACGTATCTCAGTATTGATCACAACTCAAACTATATATATTTTGGAATCAACCTCAACCCTGTATAGCTAACTCCAACATTCACATATAGAGTGTCTATGGTTGTTCCGAAATATATATAGATGTGTCGACATGATAGGTCGAAACATTGTATACGTGTCTATGGTATCTCAAGATTACATAATATACAATACAAGTTAATTAAGTTATGGTTGGAATAGATTTGTTACCAATTTTCACGTAACTAAAATGAGAAAAATTATCCAATCTTGTTTTACCCATAACTTCTTCATTTTAAATCCGTTTTGAGTGAATCAAATTGCTTTGGTTTCATATTGAACTCTATTTTGTGAATTTAAACAGAAAAAGTATAGGTTTATAGTCGGAAAAATAAGTTACAAGTCATTTTTGTAAAGGTAGTCATTTCAGTCGAAAGAACGACGTCTAGATGACCATTTTAGAAAACATACTTTCACTTTGAGTTTAACCATAATTTTTGGATATAGTTTCATGTTCATAATAAAAATCATTTTCTCAGAATAACAACTTTTAAATCAAAGTTTATCATAGTTTTTAATTAACTAACCCAAAACAGCCCGCGGTGTTACTACGACGGCGTAAATCCGGTTTTACGGTGTTTTTCGTGTTTCCAGGTTTTAAATCATTAAGTTAGCATATCATATAGATATAGAACATGTGTTTAGTTGATTTTAAAAGTCAAGTTAGAAGGATTAACTTTTGTTTGCGAACAAGTTTAGAATTAACTAAACTATGTTCTAGTGATTACAAGTTTAAACCTTCGAATAAGATAGTTTTATATGTATGAATCGAATGATGTTATGAACCTCATTACTACCTTAAGTTCCTTGGATGAACCTACTGGAAAAGAGAAAAATGGATCTAGCTTCAATGGATCCTTGGATGGCTCAAAGTTCTTGAAGCAAAATCATGACACGAAAACAAGTTCAAGTAAGATCATCACTTGAAATAAGATTGTTATAGTTATAGAAATTGAACCAAAGTTTGAATATGATTATTACCTTGTATTAGAATGATAACCTACTGTAAGAAACAAAGATTTCTTGAGGTTGGATGATCACCTTACAAGATTGGAAGTGAGCTAGCAAACTTGAAAGTATTCTTGATTTTATGAAACTAGAACTTTTGGAATTTATGAAGAACACTTAGAACTTGAAGATAGAACTTGAGAGAGATCAATTAGATGAATAAAATTGAAGAATTAAAGTGTTTGTAGGTGTTTTTGGTCGTTGGTGTATGGATTAGATATAAAGGATATGTAATTTTGTTTTCATGTAAATAAGTCATGAATGATTACTCATATTTTTGTAATTTTATGAGATATTTCATGCTAGTTGCCAAATGATGGTTCCCACATGTGTTAGGTGACTCACATGGGCTGCTAAGAGCTGATCATTAGAGTGTATATACCAATAGTACATACATCTAAAAGCTGTGTATTGTACGAGTACGAATACGGGTGCATACGAGTAGAATTGTTGATGAAACTGAACGAGGATGTAATTGTAAGCATTTTTGTTAAGTAGAAGTATTTTGATAAGTGTCTTGAAGTCTTTCAAAAGTGTATGAATACATATTAAAACACTACATGTATATACATTTTAACTGAGTCGTTAAGTCATCGTTAGTCGTTACATGTAAATGTTGTTTTGAAACCTTTAGGTTAACGATCTTGTTAAATGTTGTTAACCCAATGTTTATAATATCAAAATAGATTTTAAATTATTATATTATCATGATATTATGATGTACGAATATCTCTTAATATGATATATATACATTAAATGTCGTTACAACGATAATCGTTGCATATATGTCTCGTTTCAAAATCATTAAGTTAGTAGTCTTGTTTTTACATATGTAGTTCATTGTTAATATACTTAATGATATTTTACATATCATAATATCATGTTAACTATATATATAACCATATATATGTCATCATATAGTTTTTACAAGTTTTAACGTTCGTGAATCACCGGTCAACTTGGGTGGTCAATTGTCTATATGAAACCTATTTCAATTAATCAAGTCTTAACAAGTTTGATTGCTTAACATGTTGGAAACATTTAATCATGTAAATATCAATCTCAATTAATATATATAAACATGGAAAAGTTTGGGTCACTACATGATGGGAGCATTAAATCTCCACCACTTATCCATTTTAATCATTTCTTTTTCATTTTCTTTCTCCATTTTACTCTCAAACATAAAAACCCAATTGATTCCAAGTGAGTTTTGAGAGTGAAGGATTAAGGGTTGATCTTTGGAGCGAGAATTAAAGTTGTTCCTTGCATCTCTAGCTACACATTGATAGTCTCGGTAAGTTCTAACTCTAAGTTTTGAGTTTTTATTGGTTAATGACTAGGGTTTTGGGTACTAGAGATTTGTAAGACCCATTTGGTGGTAAAATGGGCGAGTTTGGGTTATGTGTTGTAATGAAACCCTAATAGCCACAATCTAGGGTTTTGGCCTTGTGATTTGAGGTTGTAAGTGTCAATTGGTGTTGTTAGCCACTAATGCACTTTAAGAATTATGAAAGAGGTGTTAATGGGTAAGTTTGACTTGATTGTGAGTTAAGTGTTATAAAATGGGTCAAAATGTACTAGTTGACCTGATTAGTTGAAATGGGTATGGATTACCTTAAGTTTTGTGTTAATTGAAGTTAATAGACTTTAATTCACTAGTCTTAGTGATCAAAGTCGAGTCTTGGCCATTTATGGGCAGTTGTGAGTGTTTGAGTCATTTAATACGAGTTAGGTCATTAAATGCTCAAGTAGGTGTAATGTGGTAAATTCCACTGGTTGTGAAATTGAATGTGCACTTAATGATTTAGGTACATTGCGTTGAAGCTCGGAAGTACTAAATCGTCATCCTTGTGACAAGGTGAGTGGAATAGTTATATATGCATGTATATAATGTATTTACTTGTGGGGTGTGGGTTTAAAGTTCGTTGTTGACGATACCATACACTAGAGTATATTGTGTTGTGATGAGGGTTTAAAGTTCGTTGTTGACGATACCTCACGTATGGAATTAAAGTTCGATGTTGACGATGCCATACGAGTATTGTAGTGAGTTGATGAGGGTTTAAAGTTCGATGTTGACGATACCTCATATGTGGGTTTAAAGTTCGGTGTTGACGATACCACATTAATGTAGGCGAATGGGGTTTAAGTTCGATGTTGACGATACCATTCGTTGGGCTAGCCTTGGGATCTTGAGTACTATGGATGTTGTGAACATCATTGTTATACTTGTGTTTTAGCATATTGTATTGTTGTGTTATATGCTATTGTTATACTAGCCTTGCAATCGCAGTACTTAGCGTTATACATGTAAAAAGGTATGCTAATTATGTAACTAGTATGTATGCGGATTTTGGTGAGTGTTTGCAAGTAAGTAGGTTATATACGTGTATGTATAATTGTTGCACTCACTAAGCATTGCTTACCCTCTCGTTGTTTACCATTTTATAGGTTCCGGCTTGGACAAGGGTAAGGGCATACGGTTGGATTAGTTGTCTCCTGTTTATGTTGACAGGGGGTGCTTTTGGTGTTAGCTTTTGGAAGTTGGCCTAACATTTTGGGTAGTTTAGCCCCAAACCATGCTCGGGTGTCGTTTGGATTATAAACTATCGTTGTAGTGGGTCCAACTTGTATTGAACTTAATTAATGGCCTTCGTGCCTTTTGTAAACATTTAAATTGTTGAACGTTTAAATGGAACTCGTGGAAATGGTTTACATATTTAATTGGCGCGTAAATGTGTATTGTATAAAAAAAAAATATCGTATGGAATACGGGTTGGGATGTTTCAAACGTTTCCTTGAAAAATATGCCATGTATGACTCCATGCACATAGCTTGTCTAACATATAAGCAAACAGCGGAAGACTTCTAGGGAACCTGAGAATAAACATGCTAACAAGTGTCAACACAAATGTTGGTGAGTTCATAGTTTTAATGTTGCGCATAATCTGTATATAAAGGTGGATCACAAGATTTCAGTTGTTCAATCCAGAAACGTTTATCAAAATATTCTACGAAATTGAGCACCCTGGTAACTAAACTTAACGTATATATAATTTGTACCCTTTGTATAATCATCTTAATAATACACGCAAACCAACGTGTACGCTTCTCAAATAGAATACGTCCGTTAAAAGGCTAGTGCTCTATCTCGGACGGGGATATCAAGCCCTATGGATCCATATACTACTACTCGCGCCCACCAGTTCTTATAACTGGCAGTTACTAGTTACCAAAGCTAAGGGATTTTCGGTTCAAACTCAGTGTAGAATTTAGTATGTACTTGTATCCATTGCGTTTAAAATAAAGTGCATGTATTCTCAGCCCAAAAATATATTGCAAAAGCAATTAAAAAGGGATCAATGAAACTCACCTTAGCAGCATATAAAGTCGTTCACCAAAATGTGATCGAAACTCGGATTACCAAATAACCGTAGATCTCAACCTAGAGAACATATGTTGGTCAATAAATGTCTATCAAGCTAGGTCAGGTCATAGTGTATAACAATCCTAATGTTCGAGATCGACATACAAAAGTTATCCAAAGTCGTTTCAAAAAGTCAATTTTGACAATAATTCAACAAAACGAGACGTGCCTTATATGTGGATTCATTTACTTGGCTGGTAATATTCAAAAATCCAATTTATCATTCTTACAAACAAGTTTCAAAAGCAATTTCAATCAATGTCAATCATAATTCAGTTGATCATATCTTTTAATTCGTTCACCGAAATTACGCGATTTCTAAATGAAAAGTTATTGATTTTTCGCCAGCTTTCTAAAAACATGCATATCATATACCTTTTATCAGTAATATATGTATTTACTTCGTGATTCATCATAACTGTTTAACGACAAAATTTAGTATACAAGCATGCATAAATATATATACTCGAGCACTAGACATGGATACACAATTAATGTATAAAAGATAAAATATGAGTGCTTACGTATCAATATTGAGATTCAATATTGTAGGAAAGTACGTAGACGCAACAGAGATGATAAACACTAGATTTGATTCACAAATATACCCTCGAACATTACCCATAACCTCCTTGGCAATAACCCATATTTTCCTTACCTCTATACCGCTCAAAACCCCATTTTGAAGGTGACACGCTCATAACCTCGTCGTAGTATTTTAGGTATATATACTACTAATAATAATATTATAATATGATTAATAATAATAATATTAATCTTAATAATAATAATAATAATAATAATAATAATAATAATAATAATATAAAAAATAATAATACGGAAGAATGAATCGAGCTTTTATAGTATGTGGCCTGCTACAGTACCTCATGCGATCGCATGAGTTTTCAGTGTTTTTGCCATGCGATCGCATGGCCGCCTTATCCGTTTTTGTTTGCTAGTTCGTCCACATCAAATAGTGTACTGTAGCAAATAGTGTTTACTGTAGCAAATGGGGTTAGCAAAATACGGTTTCACTGTAGTAAATAGTGTTTTACTGTAGCAAATAGTATTTTACTATAGCAAAGTCATTTTACTGTAGTAAATAGTGTTTTACTGTAGGAAAGTCGTTTTTACTTGTACATATATATATATACATACATATAATTGTTCATGAATCGTCGAGAGCAGTCAAATGTAATGAAACAATTCTAAAATTTTGAGATTCAACTTCATAGACTTTGCTTATCATGTCGGAAACGTTAAATCATTTAAAGATAAAGTTTAAATTTGGTCAAAAATTTCCGGGTTGTCACAGTAAATCATTTAAATAGAAGCATGTGTCTCACCCCAAGATTTATAAAAATCAATAAATATGAAAAACGGGGCAATGAAGTTCACCTTAGAGCAAAGAAGAGTTATTCTACGAATGAAAGAATCGAACGGAAGGATGTGACCGAGATCTCAACCTAGAGATAGAATGGTTGGTCAGATATTGCTTAACAGACAAAATTTTATAATAACTATAATAATAGTATTGTTTTTCTAAAAGAATTTCCATTTTCGGAAGGTTACTATTTATGAAAAGTTTTCATTTATAGTAACTTTCTAATTATAGAAAGTTCGGGTTATAATCTTTAGCAAGACGTTGTACAACCTTACTCAAATTCGTTGCTATCAGATAAGTCAGGAATGATCATATGTAATCGGGGGCCCAGGACTCTTGACCAGAATCTAAGTCATGACATTCGAGATCCACAAGCTTACTCATAAATGGCAACCTAGACATCATTCACTTACGACCGTAAGTAGCGGTGAAGTTCGCATGAATTGTACGTTATCTTTTGATTAACCTTCACTTTAAGTTTATGTCATATTATATGTTGTTATTATACTATAAGTTATATTATATCTATTTATTAATGACGTATTACTTATTTTTAAATCATACTTATAATAAAGTATTAATAGTTACATTATAACTATTTATTAATAATGTATTATCATTGTTAACTTACATTATAAGTATTATACTTTATTATTTGTCTTATAGTTATTATTTAGTATACTTAGTTAATTAATCAACCAATTAGATAATTATGCATTTACGAGTTTATAATTATCTATAAGTTATAACAATAATGTTAATTTAGTATATTTATTGTATATGTTTATGTTAACCAAAATTATACTAATACATATTAATTTGATAATTAATTCTTTAAATATTATATTCATAATATTTATAAACTTAGTTAATTTTACAAATTAGTAGGATAAACTAGTTGTGGAGCCCTCGCTTCGCGCCGGGGGCTCCGTTTTGAATGCGAGTTAAAAAAAAGTCTTGATCTATTTTGTAAAAAAGAATGTTTTTTGATATCTTTTGGTAGCATTGAAGGGTTGTTCCTTTAACGAAAGTTGCTTATTTTTATCGTTAGAGAAGAAAAAAAACGTTAGCACAGTAGTAACGTGGTGGGTGTTATTATTCAGTATTTTTTGTGTTAGTGATGAGATAAATAATATTTTAGAATATAGGTATAAAATGGGGGGTTCGATTTGTATTTTAATCAAAGTTAGGGGGTTAGGTGTGTGAAAAATGAAAAATAGAATATAGGTATAAAATGGGGGTTCGATTTGTATTTTAATCAAAGTTAGGGGGTTAGGTGTGTGAAAAATGAAAAATTAAATAGGACTATTCATAACTAATATGACAAATTTTGTCTATTAGTTATATTAGTAATAGTAATTTATAAAAGTAATTTTATCAAGTTTTTGTATTTCTTTCCCACTTTTCTTTATATATATTCTCGATTTATTTTAATCAAAGTTAATTAGATAATAAATATTAAATTGACCTAAATAAATAATTTTATATTTTTTACAAGTTCTATATTCTGTAAAAATGTTATAAAAATTAATAAATCGAATTTTATACTGAAATAATATTTATTTAATATTTTATAATCATTTATTCATTCTAATCGGCCTATAATTAAATAAATAGGATAAATGAATTAAAAATTAGTTTTTAAAATTTTTACATTATCTATTAATCCTAATAGTCATATAAAATTTTTATAATAACAGATTCAATACACTTTTGTATTTATTTTGTATTTCCTTCATTATCCCTCTCGGTTTAAATTAAAACACAAGTAAATTCTATTTAAAATACTATATCGACCCACGTATTTATTTTTATAATTTTTGCAGCCTTATACTAGTGTTAAAATCTCTGAAAAAATTTTAAAATTATTTTTAGTAATGTTTAATATATTATTACAAATTTTACATAGTTTTTGAGTTTAATTAATAAGTAATTCTTATTTAAATATAACTAATATTCCAAAACTTATTATAATTATTTTTATAAATACTACTACTGTTATATATAATTCCCAAGTAATTACTACTGATATGAATATTTTTATTTAATTTAAATATGTTTTATGCATTAAAACAATTTGAAAAACAAGTTAAATATAGAATAATTGTATAAAATGTTATATTAAATAATTTTATCATCCAATAATTTTTATATGCCTTATAACCTCTGTAAAAATTATCATAACAAATTATAAGTATTTATAACAATTAATTTCGATTTTTGCATGTTTATATAATATTCGATGCATAATAATACAATAAATACTTATTAATTCGAATTAAACATTTATAAATTCTACAAAAATTATTTCTGATTACTAATATATCATATTATAATTATGAAACCTGTAAAAATTATTTTTATCAATTTTATATAATTAATAATTATTTAATTCGAATATTCATTTGTGTAAATCAAAAATTCATTTTTAATTGTATTATAAATATAATCTGAATATATAATTCATAAAAATAATTTTAATACATAGTATAATACTTAACATTAATTATAGTATGTTCATATGAATTTTAACATTGTATTTTAATTTATTAACAAATTAAAATGCAATCGGCTATAATAAATAACAAAAAAAATTTAAATAAACCGAAACATAAAAAAAAATATACGAATGAGGGATGGAAGAATACCTCTAGTGTGCTGTGATTTGAGAGAAAAATTTAGTGAGTTGTGAGCGATAAAAAAATTAGAAGTGTAGTAGTATTTATAGGATAAAATTTGAAAATTAAATTAAATGAAAAATAAAAAAAATAATCACAATGCAGTAAAAGGAGCTGAGAATTTGTGAATACACTTTTAAATTTTGTTGAACACTTACTTGGTCAATTTTTTTAAATTTTAACTTCCATGAACAGCCAAATTTTCTTTTTTATAGTTTTTATTATTTATTTATATAATAATAGTAACCTTTTATTTTGATTTTTTTTTTATTTATAGCTTTTATTATTTATAATTGTGCCACATCACTTATTATATAATTGTTTTTGAAACTAAGTTAGTTATGTAATTGTTTTTGACACACATTGTAACGACCCTGACTTTTCCATCTTTAATTAATAATGGTTATTATTAATACTTGTGAATAAACGAATGTATGTCATTACATTTACTTGTTACCATGATTAATCATACATGACTTTTGAGTGCCCGAGACGTCTTTGTGACACACGAAACTTTCACGAATAATATTTTTAGATATTATTTACATTCATGATTAAGTTTTATTAATCATTTTAATTAACTAAGGTTATTGGTTAATTACTTGGGCTTTATTTGTTTAAATGCTACAAACTTGGAACTTGGGCTTTATATTTGTACATGGACTTAACTAGCCCATTCTACTTCATGTAAGTATCACTTAGGGACTTAACTAGCTAGTTTTGTTCAATTGGAATCTAGTTATCACAAAATCCCCATGCATGGCCATCTATTAACCACACTTTTGAAGCTTTACATGCTAGTGACTAATGAACTAAACCTCTCCCCCCTTGAACCCTTCAAACCGTCGACCTAGATGATTAATGGGGGAGTTTTCTTTTCATTTTTCCTTATTACTCACACTTGCATTCTCTCATTCAAACACACACAAAATACTTGCAACCTTTTCTCTCATTTCTCTCTCAAGTTGTAAGTAACAAGCCTAAACTTCTCTTCTTTTTCTTCAAACAAAACCGAAACCAAGAACACTTCATCATCATCATCTTTGCTTGTTGTTTACTTATGCTTTGTTGTTGTTAATGATAGTATTTCGTATGCCCGAGAGACGTATTAAATTAATGTGGCTAATATATTATGATCCAAGTCGGGTCATACCCAATAACAAGCTTACCAACACTTTATATGTATTTATTTTAATGATTGGATTGTTAAGTCAATACGCGACACTTGGATTTTAGAAAATCGGTTTTCTAAAGTATTATCACTTGAGGTAAATTATTTGGATAATTTAAATATAATTGTTTATAGGTTTAAATGATTATATTATGTTATATTTTATAAAAGGTTTATAAAATATAAGTAACATAAATAATGCATGGTTTTATTTAACAAGTTTTGTAATTATATTAACAAGTTTTATATAAATTACACTTGTTATTTAAATAAAAAAAAAAGGGATGCAGTTTTTGGGACTCCAAGGTGGGATTCCCATGCTTGCTTAGTAACTTGGAAAAACATATTCCTTAAGCATGCAAGTCTCCCTTTTAACCAAGCCATTCCTTGACTCAAGACAAGACTTTAACAAGCAAAACACTAAAACAAACTGCATCAATTTTCTGCTGAAACAGGCCTGCTGGCCGTGGGTTTTTGTGGAGGAAGAAGAAGGTTTTGCTTGCTAAATCTAAGTAATTAAGTGTCTTAAATCCTAACTCAATCAAAGGGGGTGTTGGTGCAAAAGGGCTTGTGGGTATTACACACTTGAGGCTTCAAGTTAGAGGCTAAGTTCATCAATAAGTTCATCAACTTTCTGCTCAAATCAGTGTTGCTGCTGATTGGTTTATTCAAGTGCAAAAGAAGTGGTTTCAAGCTTGGATAGCAAGGTTATAAAGGCTTAAAGATTCAACCTACTCAAGGGTGTGTTGAAGCATTATTTCTTCATCATCTTCTTGCATCAAAACAGCTCTTAAACTTAGTTTAAGGAGGTATAAAACACTCTTCCTTCTTTTGTTAATTGTAAGCATATATTTAACAACTTGATCCTTGTGGGATTTAACTTCAAATGGTTTAAAGATAACAAGTAAAATTTGATAATTACACGCTTCCGTTCATAATGATTCTTAAAAGGTTTTAAGACTTATCAAACTTGTTAAATCCCTACAGTTAAAGTTACTTGAAGTTTGTTGTTATTTACTTACTTGTTAACAAGAATCAAACTCCTTAGTTTATTCTTCATCTTATCTTGTATTTTCAAGAACACAAGAACATAAACTTACTAGTTTATGATTCTACTTTTATTGTTTCAAAAGATTTAAGGTTCATGTGTTGTAAATCATACTTGTAATTCATGTTAGTAAACTTTAAAGTTTACTTTCTTAAAGATCAAACTTTGGTTTGAATCTTTAAAGTATGCAACCCATGAACTTATTAACTTGTTTACCTAGCTTATTTACTTCATTTACTTGCACTTTAATTTCATGATTTATGTTCTTGTTGGTCAAGTGTTACTAGTTAACATTGATCTCATTAATCTTGAACTAAAAGTTAACTTTAAAAGTTCAAGAACATGTAAGTAAATTTTCTTTAATTATAACTTTGTACACTTATGTTAGATCTAGACTTTTGAGTCTTGGATCTTCAAGATCAAACTAAGAACTATGTTCTACAACTTAAGATATTGATTTCATAAGTTCACTTTCAAGTTTGTAACTTATTATTAGTTTTAAAGTTCATGTATGTGTTAGATCTAAGACTTTGATGTAACTTTGGTTCATCAAAACACTTGCAACACTTAAGTGAGTTGTGCTTCATGTCTTAGACTTACACTTGGGTTATGATGGTTAAACCTTGGTGAAAATGATGCAAACACATCAACGAGTTGTACACTTGAAGCTATATGCATCAAGGATGAGAACCATGATAAGCATCGAACACCAAGAACCACCGGAACCTACTGACCCTACTGTTTTACTGTTTCTGTGTCTGACCCGTACGACCTGGGCTACTGTAACTATGATTTTCAGATAGCTCTGTTCGAGTAGATAACTTTTCATATAGGACTCGTCTTAATCCGAGTTACGGTTTAGGATTTATGGCCCTCCGATCGTCACTATGTCCTTTTAACGTTGTGCTGAAAATTCTGACCTACTCGCACTTAGACCGTCGCCACGGTCAAACAAAGACGAGTTTGCTTCTGTGATTTTTACCAAAACTAAAGGACTCATATACGGAGCCATGACCACTAGTATCATCTTATTTCAGTAGGTATAGAGTCCGTGGTGACTGACCGAACTCAGCCTTTGTTTTAAACTCTTTTCATGAACGAAACTTACTTTACACCTTTTGTTTGATGATGAATGATGATGACCCTTAAGACCTTATTTACATACTTTTAAACCTATTCGGACGATTTACTGACTTAGTACTATTTGACTTAGGTTGAGGACCCGTTTGGACAACCTTCATTACTTGCTTACTTTCCGAGTCATACTTTACCGCTACTTTATCATTGTGAGTTATAACATTCCCTTTTTACTTTAACTTATTTTGGGAACTGAGAATACATGCGGATTTTATGTTTTACATACTAGGCACGAGTATTTAAACTTTATATATGTGTGGGTTATACAATGGCATAAACATTCCCTTTAGCTCGGTAACGTTTAATCATTGGTTTTTGAACTGTGAACGCGAATCTTAGATATGGATCCATAGGGTTTGACATCCCCACTCGGGCTAGTCGCGCTAGCATTTAACGAGTGTTTAATACTTCGTAAACATACGCACTTGCCAAGTGTACTTTCAGGGGGTAATATTTTTATTAAACGTTAAGTTAGTTACCAAGTGCCCACGGTTAAACATATACTTAAACATACAGATTTGGATTACTGTTTTGAAACGCTCTTTGTAGCACTGAAATCTCGTGGCCTACCTTACATTACTGTTATACTTAAATATAGCTCACCAACATTCGTGTTGACATTTTTAAGCATGTTTTTCTCAGGTGCTTAAGGTTTGCTTGCTTCCGCTGTACTAGTCATGTTTTGTAGACACCCGCTGCGCTTATTAGAGATGTCACCGCATGAAACGTTATTTTGCATTCAAACATGAAACTTTTGAAACGATTTATTTGTAACGACCTATGGGTCACATACTATTACTTATGCTTGCTATTCGTAGAAGCGTACTTTGGGTTGTTAAACTTTGAAGTTGGTTAAGACATCACTTTTATTATGAATGCAAACTCTTTTGAAACAGCATATAGTACTTAACCTTGTAATGATCCTGTTGTTGATGGTCCGTACATGAGGATTTAGTACGGGGCATCACACACACTTTTTTGATCATCACACACCAATATAAAGAAATGGAGTATTATTAGAGGAGTAAAAGGTTAAAATAGGTGTGTGATGATCAAAAAAGAGTGTGTTAGAATCATCCCCCATATATATATATATATATATATATATATATATATATATATATATATATATATATATATATATATATACACACATAATATTAATAATTCATGTAATTAATTAATATTAGAATTAGGGTTTATATGATTAATTACTAATTAGGGTTAGGGTTTATAATATAAATAAATGTTTAGGGTTTATATCGTTAATTATTAGTTAGGGTTAGGGTTTAGGTTTATTAATTACGAGCAATTAATATCTCTGGACATTTATTATATCCGGATAACAACCCTAATGACAGTACACAGGATCAGACAAAGAAACCCTAAGGTTAAATTAGTAATTTCAGAATGGAAAAATGAGGGTTATTATACAACAAATAGTTTTTTGGAGGATGGCAACGAATACATGCAGCAGCCAATCAGAATTGGGCAAGCACAGAACATGCCTCCGTGATGCAGCCATGACGCCAATGCTTTTCTCCACCCATCACGCCATACTAGGGCGCAATGGTGGCGTGATGGTGTTGATTTTGAGGCGATGGCGCTGCGTTATGAAATGTCTACTATGATGGAAAAAATTTATACGGACTAAGTTGTACTGCAATATGTATTTTGTAAATTTTGTAAATGATAATAATCATAATCATAAACATTATTGAAGAAATTAACACCATTATATCACTTCGATTAGGAATAACAATGGTCATATGATCTTGTAGATAACGATCTGATTCATGTTGGATGTAAATAATATAAATAGATATGAATACGGATATAGATGAACCTAAATAACTATAGATATAAATACAGATAAAAAGTTTCAATAATAGATATATCTATTAAAATCTGATATATATATATATATATACACACACACACATACACACACGTAAATATAGATATATACAAACACATCTAATATTATGTATTTACTCCCACTGAAGTTTGGCTTGAGTGAGTAATATGAGGGTGAGATCCAACTTGGGTTATTGTCAACCCAGGTTCGATTCTCACTCCAAGCAGTGAGTTTTCAACCTATGATGGTATTGCCAAAATCAATGCGATTTTGGAAGGTCTCTGGGGGGTTTCTCAATCTTCGATGGTACGGCCAAAATCGTCCCAAAATGAGTTTTTTACTAACGCGTGTGTGGGTGACAAATGAGAGAATTCAATGTCGATATCGCCGTTCAAAAATAATAATAATAATAATAATATATTTACCGTTACACATACATTTTGCTTGTAATTATATAATGAATTAACTAACTATCAGTCTATCACATATATTACACTAAAACGTGTACATCTAATCAAATAAATATACAAATTACACATATATTTTGTCATAGTCTATGTTTAATGATATATTTAACAAATTGTGTTAAATTTTGGACAAAGATTACACGTTCTTGTGAAGAAATTTTAGTTTATATATATATATATATATATATATATATATATATATATATATATATATATATATATATTGTGACGCCCCGTACAAAACTATCGTGTACGATTCGTCAACAACATGATCTTTACACGGTCAAATACTACATGCTGTTTGAAAACCAGTTTTGCATTCATAAAAAAAAGATAGCGTTTACAAAAGATAACGTGACACAAAGGTCGTTACAAATTCATTATTTGAAAACAACATAAGTTACGAACACAAGATAAAATTTCCATGATTGAGACATCTCTAAGTAATGCAGCAAAAATCTAACACAGCAGGTCCATAACAGCACGTCTGTAACACCAAGACAGCAAGTCTAACAGTGGAAGCAACATCGTCTAAGCACCTGAGAATTACACGCTTAAAAGTCAACACGAATGTTATTGAGCTATAGTTTAATTATAAAAGTAATGTAGTGTAGACCACGAGTTATCGTATTCAAAACAGTTTGAAAAGTATATGCTTATCCGTGGGCACCCGGTAACTAACTTAACGTAATAATGATACCCCCTAAAAGTACATTTGGCGAGTGCGTATGTTCTCGAAGTATTAAACACCCGTTAAATGCTAGCGCGACTAGCCCGAGTGGGGATGTCAAACCCTATGGATCCATATCTAAGTTTCGTGTCTACCGGTTCAAAAACCAATAGTTAAACGTTACCGTGCTAAGGGGAAAGTTTATGCCGTTATATAACTCACACATATGTAAAGTTTAAGTACTCGTGTCAAGTAAGTAAAACATAAAAAGCGCATGTATTCTCAGTCCCAAAAATAGTATAAGTAAAAGGGATGCTATAACTCACAGTGAATAAGCAGTAAAAGTTGATACGAGGTAAGTAAGCGAGTAAGTCGGTCCGAAAGGTCATCAACCTAATTCAAAGGTTACTAGGTCAGTATGTTGTCCCAAAAGGTTTAAAAGTACATGAATTAAGTTTAAGTGTCATCATCGTCATCATCATCGTTCGTAAAAGGTAAAGTAAGTTTGACAAAAGTAGTGATCGAAACAATAGGCTGATTTCAGTCAGATGCTACGACCTCTTTACAAAACTAAAAGACGCGTAGTCAGTGGCTATGGCTCCATATGTGAGTCCTCTAACCGCTGACCAATTTTTAGAACCTAACTCGTCTTCGTTTGACCGTGGCGACGGTTTAAGTGCGAGTAGGTCAGAAATTTCAGCACGACGTTACAAGGGCGTAGTGACTTTCGGAAGGCCATAAATCCTAAACCGTATATCGGATTAAGACGAGGCCTAAACGAAAAGTCATCTACTCGAAACGAACTAACTGAAAATCAATTTTGTCGAAGTCCAAGAATCTGATCAGATCACAAAAAACAGTAAATAAGTGCTCCAGTGGGGTTCTTGGTACTTGATGCTCATCACGATTCTCATCCTTGATGCTTGTAGCTTCAAGAGTACAACTCATTGATGGGTTAGCATCACCTTGACCAAGATTCAACCATCAACACACAATATGTTAAGACCAAGTAAGAACATAACTCATTTAAGAGTCTTAGATGGATGATGAACCAAGGTTACATCATATCCTCAGTCTTAACACAATTACAAGTTCTATTTACAACTAAAGCTACAAACTTTACTTCAATCAAACAAGTATGAACACAATCTTAATCAAATAAAGTAATGAAATCCTAAGCTAGAGAGCTTGGATCCTTTTCACACAAGTTATGAGATTACAAAGCTAGAAAGCTTGAATCTTTGGTGTTCTTGAAGACCTTGAAGCATAAAACTTAGATCTTTAAGTTACATGAAGACCATAAGCACAAGTTTTGATCTTTATAACAAAGTAATGAGATCATAAGTTAGAAAACTTAGATCCAACAAAAGATATGAAGATTCAAAGTTAGAAAGCTTGAATCTTGGTTGTTCTTGAAGATCTTGAAGAATAAAGCTTGGATCTTTAAGTTACATGAAGATTACAAACACAAGTTTGAATCTTTATAACAAAATAACAAGATTAAAGCTAAAAGATTTAGATCTACAAAATAGGTGAAGATTCAAAGCTAGAAAGCTTGAATCTTCCATGTTCTTGAAGGATTCAAATCTATGTTTGAATCTACAAGATGTTATCAAGATCAAAAGCTAAAAAGTTAGACCCTTTGATGATGATGATGATGATGATGATTTCGTGAAAGAGAAAGGATGAAGAGGAAGAAAAATCAAATACTTACACTTTTTAAAGAGAGAAAGAATTAGAGAGTAAGTGTGTGTAAAATGCAAATGAGAGCAAGTGTAAAATGGATGGAATAAGGCTTGTATTTATAGGTGGTGAGAGTGTAGGAGGAGTGTTTAGGCCGTGGGATTATAGGGGGGACAAGGGGGACACATTTTTGCTTTTTGGTTAATGGTTGTCTAAAGTTGGTGCTTATGTTAGGATCTCATGCAACATTAAGGATAATACTTGACAAAAATGCTAGTGTAGGGTGGGCTAAGGTCCAACAAGGTAGAAAGTCCAACAAGACTAACTAGTGTGCTCTAGTAAATTACTAAGCGTAATTAAGCATCCAAAAACCCAAGTAATTGTTATTATAAAATAACAATTAGTATTTCGTAGTCATAATATTCCAATTACGACAAAAGTTAAACGTGTACGCAGTACGCAGTTCGTTAAAAACGTCAAGTAACACTAACGGGCATAAAGGCTTTCGGGGGTTAAGTTAAGTATCCTACGTACTTAATTATACGTTTTAACATATAAATGAAAGTAATCAACATGTAGTAAGATTCTAGAGTATAAAATAGCACAGTACGCACAAATACGCAGTTTCGCGAGAACACAAAGCACAAAAGCAAGTCGAAAAAGTCGGGTCGTTACATTACCCACCTGTTAATGAAAATTTCATCCCGAAATTTTAGGATGAGGTAGACGGTAGATTCGGGAAGAGGTGAAGATACTTCTGCATCATTTGATCCTCTCGTTCCCAAGTAAACTCAGGTCCTCGTTTTGCATTCCATCGGACTCGGACGATCGGAATCTTGTTGTGTTTCAAGGTCTTGACCTCACGGTCCATAATTTCAACAGGTTCTTCCACGAATTGAAGTTTGTCATCAATCGTAAGCTCCTCAAGTAGTATGACGAGTTCTGGTTCCACAAGACATATCTTCAGATTCGACACGTGGAAAGTAGGATGAACAACGCTCAACTGAGTCGGGAGATCCATGAAAGGACCCGTTCATATACATTATAAACGATTCATAATAGTTGATTACATCGTGAGGTATTTGACCTCTATATGATACATTTTACAAACATTACATTCGTTTTTAAAAGACAAACTTTCTTTACATCGAAAAATTGACAGGCATGCTGTAACGACCCGGAAATTTCCGACCAAATTTAAACCCTAATCTCTATATGTTTCCGACACGATAAGCAAAAACCCTAATGTTGAGTCTAGAAAGTTTGAAATCTATATTCGGATAATTAGATACCCTTTGACCATGCCCGATGATTCACGAACAATTAATTGTATATAGTTTGTGTGTATATATATATATAAATAATAATTAAAAATGTAATTTGAAATATTAAATGTTGTTGATATATGTAATTATGTGATAAAAATATTCTTTTTACTTTTATAGATCAAACTTTAGTACTCCGTATATAGCATTTGGAACAGAAAATAAATACTTATCGAACCTTTTTGGTCAGGTTTCAACCCATTAATGAGTGAAATAAATAAATATATTTAATTTAAAAATTTAGAATTTTTAGGAACACATTTCTTTCCGTAATTGTTTAGCAATGGACACGATATTGTAAATCGGGGAAAACTGTCGGTACAAAGTTACAAAAGAAATCACGAGCCATCACTATTCTAAATTTTGGCACGGTTTAATTTAATTACTATTTTGGATTACTGTTGGTTGTTTGAACTTTCTTACAACTAACACTTTATATTTATATATAAAGTAAGAATACATGTACATACATACTGCAAAAACAAAACCCACTCCTCCTTACTTCTCCTTGCTATCTACAATGACCATCTCATTCATCCTCCTAAGTGATCATGGAGGCCAACATCATCATCATAATTACAACTCGAATTGTTATGGGTTGTGTTCGAACCAAACCAGAACCGGGAACAAACACCACTTCATCCACCTTCGGTTACCATCATTAAACATACATCGAACCCATCTTTTGGTTGCAAGTTCAAACACGTATCACACAAATCATGATCGAGAAGCCATCTACATTATTTTTCTGTTTACCGTCGGTTACCAACGATTTCAATCACCACCTCACCATGATGAACCAAAGCTTCCACCACCACCAAATACCCATGACCACCACGACACCTCCCTCTCTCTTCGTGAACTATCACCACCCAACCACTATCAACCGCCACTCTCTTACCTCTCTCTCTTCCCAAATCTCTCTCTACATGACCCAATAAATCAAACCAACCATCGAAATTCATAAAAGCTAACTGCTACTGCCTTAAATACTATTGCTATTCGATCGAGACCCAAATCAAACGAGTTACCAACTTCCGTTTTCTGTTTTATGTTTCTGTGCGAAAACCCCACAACCCACTTTTATTTTCTTCCTAATTTCGATGCAACCACAAAACAATCACCACTTTGGAAACCACTGCTGCAATACGTATTTGTTGTCTATTACTGTTATAACGGCGATAATTATGAAAGAGATGATGAACAGTCTCGTTAATTATAATGACGATGGGTATGATAAAGGAGACGACCCCACCCACTAAACCCTCGTTCCATTTTTCTGTTGCAACCGACAGTTTTTGTTTTATCTGTATTCCCGTTTCTAATTTCTGATTGTGAATAAATCTGGATACCCAAAACCTTATTAAACTTGGACCACCAAATCTTATTCCTTTTGTTTTGGGCCGAAGACTTTAATTGCTTGTTGGGCCACCAGAAACCCAAGTTTGATTGTTGTTGCTGCTATGTACCATTTCGGTTAAAGCCCCATTCGATTTTTTTTTCCAAACTGCAGCTGTAAACCTTTGCTTATTTTAGCTCTGAACGAATACGTGAATTTAGGATTGATAATGATAAAGATACGTGGAGTATGATGATGATTAAATTGATTAGAAGATGATGATCTTGATAGAAGTTAAAGATAACGTGAGGTTGTATGATGATGATCGGTGAAAATGATGTTAGATTAAACGGGAATTATGATGTTAGGTGATAGTGAGTTAAAAAAAAATATGATGATGGTAAGTTTATGTAAATTATGATATTAGTAATGATGATGAACGAATTATGATAACCGGGTACATTAAGATGATGATGACTGTGTTACATGTTATACATAGAATGATGATGATTAAGATGTTGAATATGGGGACTTAAAGATGGGATGATCATGATTATGATTAGAAATATGATAATGATCGTATTATAATTATGGATGTGATAATAAACTAAGATGATGTATTATAACGAGGGTTAGATGAGGTGGAGATGATAAATGGATTTGGTATTAAAGTAAAGATAGCAAACAGGAGTTAAAGAACTTATAATACTAAATTACCAGAAAGTAATGGGCAAATCAATGGTTTGGATGTGTTATCGGGTTAGTGGGACGTCGCGGGTTCAAACCCGGACTTGGACATATTTTAAGATTTCTTCCTTAAGGTAGTTTACTAATTTCTCACTTTTATTATTAATATAATTATTATTATTTTAATGTATGTAATATTATTTTTATTATGAATATTACTAAAAGTATCATTATTTTTAAATTAATCATTTTTGTTACAAATTCTTTTTATTGAAATTTACATTTTTATTAAAAATTATTTTTTTTATTTATCATTACTATTATTATTAGAATTATCATGATTTTTTTTTTATCATAACTAGTATTATTATTTTTATTATTGTTATTAGTATTATTAATACATCTAATAAAGATTCTCTATATAAAAATATATTTATGACATAAACATAACTACATTAATACTCCGTATCCGTATTATGTATCATATTAAATAATATTTTAATGAATAATTATTAAATTAAAACTTAATATGATATGTATTTGTTATATAAATTGTATAGATTAAAAATTTATTTATATAACGTATAAAATAGCAAATATATAATTAATAATAATATATATAAACTTGTTCGATTACTATTTGGTGTTAATAGATATACAAATGATATAGGTTCGTGAATCGAAGGCCAACCTTATACTTGATCAATGATGTTATATGTATTTTTACTACAAAATACATTAGGTGAGTATATAGTCCCACTTTTAAACTCTAAGTATTTCGGGATGAGAATACATGTATTTTATGTTTTACGTTATGGACACAAGTAACTGAAAAATATATTCTACGTTGAGTTGTACCACTGGCATACTTCCCTGTAGCTTGGTAACTATTATTTACAGCGGTATTGTAAACGCGAATCCTGTTGATAGATCTATCGGGCCTGACAACCCCAACCGGACTGGACGACCAGTATTCAACGGTTGCACAATACTTCGTTTCGTGACTACACTTGGTACGGTGTAGTAAGATTTCATAATAAAGGGAATATGCGACGTGATTAAATGTTAAGTATGGTTACCAAGTGCTCAACCACTTAGAATATTTTTATTAAAATGTTTACATATGAAATCTTGTGGTCCATTGTTATAACGCTGCTAGCATCAAACCTATATATCTCACCAACTTTATGTTGACGTTTTAAAGCATGTTATTCTCAGGTATGAATTAAGTCTTCCGCTGTGCAATAGCTCATAATAAGGACCTTACTTGGAGTCGATCATTACGATGGAACCAACTGTTGAAGATTCCGTCCGGGAGGATTAGTCGCGGACGTTTCAGTTGGTATCAGAGCGGTGGTCTTAGTGAATCAGGTCTCCCATTAGTGTGTCTAACTAGTAGTTGTTAGGATACATTAGTGAGTCTGGACTTCGACCGTGTCTGCCTGTCAAAAAGTTTTGCTTATCATTTCTAGTCGGAAACCATCTGCTTATCATCCTTAGGGAATTATCTGCTTATCATTCTTTAGTCTAGACACGTCTTACTGCATTTAGTGCATCGATAGTGTATAGACAAAAATTCATATCTTAGCGCATCTGTAGACTTGCTTGTCATATGCCGTAAGATCCTCTGTAGGCTACGAAATCTTTATTATTATAGATATTCTATGAAGTTAGAATATCATTCTATATTCGAAAATCATTTCACATCAAAGATTCTTCTCAAATTTCCCTCTTGGCGATGAACCTGAAAGCACTTACCGGCGAACCTGTTCAAGAAACCATTTACCCTCTCATTTCTAGAGTATCCCGTCACTATTATATATTATCCTATATTTCGAATTTTACTCAACCGCTCGTCACAACCGTCAATCATTTCGTAGTACTAGAAGAAGTTAACGAACTACGCGCTCATGTGACGGCCTTGGAGAACATGGTGCGAAGGTTACAAACACCAACAGCAGCACCAGCAGCATAATCCGTATCACCATCATCAACGCCGACAATACTCTTATTCCCCCTAACCACAACCACGTCGTAAATCTCAACATCACACGCCTCAATATCATCTGTACTACAAGTATAATCTTCGTTCTATATATCGTTCTACATCGATTTCCTTCGCTTTACCTCATATATCTTCGCTCGACATGGTGATTATGAAATCTCTAATGTTTTAGAGATCATGTAATCCAGTATTAACGATAAATCAAATGAGTTTAATATCTTATTAGCTCATTAAATCCATAATTACATCTGAAGAAAATATATATGCAAGTATATTTTCATAAAGATCGTAATTAAAAATTCTTTCGTACAAACTGTTAATGGTGAAAATATTTTAACGGGTGGGTAGTACCCAAGGAATATTTCAAATTCACATTAACAAGTTACACTGTACATTCATCGAATCTGATTCAACGGTCCTTTGCTATCCTTCTTACAATCACTGATATATGTATCCGTTCACCCCAGAATAACCATTTCCATTCAAATTTCATATTTGGATTTTTATCTATCCAAATCCAACAAGTGGCATAATGAAGAAAACATTGGACATGATAAAAATTTGTTAGAAACAAACGAACTAATAAATTGAAATATTGTTAGGAATCCCACGCTAACTGTTCCGGCTAACTGTTCCCAGCTAACTGATTAACATTTAATTTATCGCAATTTACATTCTCGCAATTTTAATTTCTGCACTGTACATACTGTCGGGACACATGTACAACAATACGTCGGATTAATTCTGAGACAACACGTTGTATAATGGGTCATGATATATATTTATTTATTTTACGCACTTTATATAACGGGACATGTATGCAAGGTTTCGACTTATCATATTGACCCATCTATATATATATTTTGGAACAACCGTAGACACTCTATATGTGAAGGTGGGAGTTGGCTATACAGGGTCGGAGTTGATTCCAAAATATGTATATACTTTGAGTTGTGATCAATACTGAGACCGGTACACGGGTCACGATACGTATTAATTAATTCGAATATTATATATTTAATTTATATATGAATTTATTGGATCATTGGACAATCGGACTATTGGACTGCTAACTTTTGACAATTAAAATGAATTAAAATGTTGATTATAACATATGAAACTAAACAATTCTTCAAGTTTGCCACTTGATTCCATCTAAAACCTTATTCGTATCTTGACGATTACAATCCGCATTCAAACCTATCATGATTCATAAAAACACCTCGATCGAGAAGTTGAACCAGCCGCACCTCGTCTACGGAAGAAAGATTTATGCATACAGTTATGCACCTGAAAAACTTTCGAAACCGAAGTTATAGTTAAAATGTATCCGCGTCGAATTCCTTATCATTCATTAGCAAAAACAACTTTACAATTCCTCTTCAAAATAACCAATTTTGTTACAGCTTCACTTCGACTTCTCAGAAAAACTAGCCTTATTATAATCTCGATATATATACGATATCCTTTCGCCGTCATTACCAGAGAACCTTTTATATTCCATGACATCATCAGCAGATGTACCAGCAGCTCGTCATCCCTTTGGCGGAATCAACAATCGGTATTTTGAAAATCTTGTAGAATTTCTCCAGTTATATCTATAACGTTTATCCCTAAGAATTTCATACTCCGAATGTGAAGTTTCTGAAAAACACCCTGGACTATGAAGTAGTTCTTGAAATGCTGCTGAAGCAGCAAAAACCGTAAACGACTTTAACAGTCAAAAGTTTACAATGAAGTAAAGTATGTTGGAAAAGCTCAGAAAAAGAGAAGGGTTGAAACTGGAAAAATGGATTGAGAAAAGTATGAAGGAGACCGTGGACAAATCATGAAAACTAAACCCGACTTCAAAGGATTCAAATGATTTAGTGTCTGCTGAAATCGTTAGTAAGAACCCTACTCCTTATCCTAAATCTTTCCAGATGATATTCTTCATCAACATCATATCTCAGATATTATAGGATATCTTCATATCTTCCGTTATACATATTCTCCATATTGTTGGAGATATTTTCACAACTATCCTTATCTGAAATCATTTATCACTCCGTAATATCTGCGTTACAATATAAAAGAAACTGTGTTAGTTTCTAAATTCTAAAACCTTCGAGTTTGAAATAGGAATGTTCTGAAGCAGTGTTGGGAACTGATGCATGAATTAGTATAATATAATGAAACTTGATCAACTTCATTATATTACAGTAAGTCATGTTAAGTTTCTAATGGAATGTGATGATTCACAGTACCGTCATCATGTGCCATGTTACACGGCTCATACATTCTATCTAATCCTCAAACGTATTAGGAACATATTGTCTTGATAGTTCTATCTTTTTCAGGGTATTCTGGTAATTTGACAAGTCAAAATCGTATCAATACCCTTTCCTTCTTAGAGCATTAGCTATGTTCATTCCAAACTTCATACCTACGAATTTCGGATCATTGCTCGCTTGACTCGAGGACGGGAAGAAGAAACGAATGGAGTAGTTTTATAGTAAAATATCCGACAAAGAAATCGAAACAGATTGGCGCATTAAATCAAAGAAGATCATAATTCCCATATTCGCCGAAGAATCAAATCTTTTAGATTTTCAAGATTTTCTTTTAAATTCCAAAAATTCACTGTGACTACGTCAAAAAGTTAAATCTTTATCTCAATCTCTTGTGACGGCTTCACTCGTACGCTTCATATAATCGAATTGTTTTACCACTATTACTAAATGGTGATAAAACTCTAGCTATTAATTCATATTCGTCATAAAAACATTTTATTGTTAGTCATGACGATCTCGATCAAATTTCGGGGACGAAATTTCTTTAACGGGTGGGTACTGTAACGACCCGGAAATTTCCGACCAAATTTAAACCCTAATCTCTATATGTTTCCGACACGATAAGCAAAAACCCTAATGTTGAGTCTAGAAAGTTTGAAATCTATATTCGGATAATTAGATACCCTTTGACCATGCCCGATGATTCACGAACAATTAATTGTATATAGTTTGTGTGTATATATATATATAAATAATAATTAAAAATGTAATTTGAAATATTAAATGTTGTTGATATATGTAATTATGTGATAAAAATATTCTTTTTACTTTTATAGATCAAACTTTAGTACTCCGTATATAGCATTTGGAACAGAAAATAAATACTTATCGAACCTTTTTGGTCAGGTTTCAACCCATTAATGAGTGAAATAAATAAATATATTTAATTTAAAAATTTAGAATTTTTAGGAACACATTTCTTTCCGTAATTGTTTAGCAATGGACACGATATTGTAAATCGGGGAAAACTGTCGGTACAAAGTTACAAAAGAAATCACGAGCCATCACTATTCTAAATTTTGGCACGGTTTAATTTAATTACTATTTTCGATTACTGTTGGTTGTTTGAACTTTCTTACAACTAACACTTTATATTTATATATAAAGTAAGAATACATGTACATACATACTGCAAAAACAAAACCCACTCCTCCTTACTTCTCCTTGCTATCTACAATGACCATCTCATTCATCCTCCTAAGTGATCATGGAGGCCAACATCATCATCATAATTACAACTCGAATTGTTATGGGTTGTGTTCGAACCAAACCAGAACCGGGAACAAACACCACTTCATCCACCTTCGGTTACCATCATTAAACATACATCGAACCCATCTTTTGGTTGCAAGTTCAAACACGTATCACACAAATCATGATCGAGAAGCCATCTACATTATTTTTCTGTTTACCGTCGGTTACCAACGGTTTCAATCACCACCTCACCATGATGAACCAAAGCTTCCACCACCACCAAATACCCATGACCACCACGACACCTCCCTCTCTCTTCGTGAACTATCACCACCCAACCACTATCAACCGCCACTCTCTTACCTCTCTCTCTTCCCAAATCTCTCTCTACGTGACCCAATAAATCAAACCAACCATCGAAATTCATAAAAGCTAACTGCTACTGCCTTAAATACTATTGCTATTCGATCGAGACCCAAATCAAACGAGTTACCAACTTCCGTTTTCTGTTTTATGTTTCTGTGCGAAAACCCCACAACCCACTTTTATTTTCTTCCTAATTTCGATGCAACCACAAAACAATCACCACTTTGGAAACCACTGCTGCAATACGTATTTGTTGTCTATTACTGTTATAACGGCGATAATTATGAAAGAGATGATGAACAGTCTCGTTAATTATAATGACGATGGGTATGATAAAGGAGACGACCCCACCCACTAAACCCTCGTTCCATTTTTCTGTTGCAACCGACAGTTTTTGTTTTATCTGTATTCCCGTTTCTAATTTCTGATTGTGAATAAATCTGGATACCCAAAACCTTATTAAACTTGGACCACCAAATCTTATTCCTTTTGTTTTGGGCCGAAGACTTTAATTGCTTGTTGGGCCACCAGAAACCCAAGTTTGATTGTTGTTGCTGCTATGTACCATTTCGGTTAAAGCCCCATTCGATTTTTTTTTTCCAAACTGCAGCTGTAAACCTTTGCTTATTTTAGCTCTGAACGAATACGTGAATTTAGGATTGATAATGATAAAGATACGTGGAGTATGATGATGATTAAATTGATTAGAAGATGATGATCTTGATAGAAGTTAAAGATAACGTGAGGTTGTATGATGATGATCGGTGAAAATGATGTTAGATTAAACGGGAATTATGATGTTAGGTGATAGTGAGTTAAAAAAAAATATGATGATGGTAAGTTTATGTAAATTATGATATTAGTAATGATGATGAACGAATTATGATAACCGGGTACATTAAGATGATGATGACTGTGTTACATGTTATACATAGAATGATGATGATTAAGATGTTGAATATGGGGACTTAAAGATGGGATGATCATGATTATGATTAGAAATATGATAATGATCGTATTATAATTATGGATGTGATAATAAACTAAGATGATGTATTATAACGAGGGTTAGATGAGGTGGAGATGATAAATGGATTTGGTATTAAAGTAAAGATAGCAAACAGGAGTTAAAGAACTTATAATACTAAATTACCAGAAAGTAATGGGCAAATCAATGGTTTGGATGTGTTATCGGGTTAGTGGGACGTCGTGGGTTCAAACCCGGACTTGGACATATTTTTAAGATTTCTTCCTTAAGGTAGTTTACTAATTTCTCACTTTTATTATTAATATAATTATTATTATTTTAATGTATGTAATATTATTTTTATTATGAATATTACTAAAAGTATCATTATTTTTAAATTAATCATTTTTGTTAAAAATTAGTCTTTTTATTGAAATTTACATTTTTATTAAAAATTATTTTTTTTATTTATCATTACTATTATTATTAGAATTATCATGATTTTTTTTTATATCATAACTAGTATTATTATTTTTATTATTGTTATTAGTATTATTAATACATCTAATAAAGATTCTCTATATAAAAATATATTTATGACATAAACATAACTACATTAATACTCCGTATCAGTATTATGTATCATATTAAATAATATTTTAATGAATAATTATTAAATTAAAACTTAATATGATATGTATTTGTTATATAAATTGTATAGATTAAAAATTTATTTATATAACGTATAAAATAGCAAATATATAATTAATAATAATATATATAAACTTGTTCGATTACTATTTGGTGTTAATAGATATACAAATGATATAGGTTCGTGAATCGAAGGCCAACCTTATACTTGATCAATGATGTTATATGTATTTTTACTACAAAATACATTAGGTGAGTATATAGTCCCACTTTTAAACTCTAAGTATTTCGGGATGAGAATACATGTATTTTATGTTTTACGTTATGGACACAAGTAACTGAAAAATATATTCTACGTTGAGTTGTACCACTGGCATACTTCCCTGTAGCTTGGTAACTATTATTTACAGCGGTATTGTAAACGCGAATCCTGTTGATAGATCTATCGGGCCTGACAACCCCAACCGGACTGGACGACCAGTATTCAACGGTTGCACAGTACTTCGTTTCGTGACTACACTTGGTACGGTGTAGTAAGATTTCATAATAAAGGGAATATGCGACGTGATTAAATGTTAAGTATGGTTACCAAGTGCTCAACCACTTAGAATATTTTTATTAAAATGTTTACATATGAAATCTTGTGGTCCATTGTTATAACGCTGCTAGCATCAAACCTATATATCTCACCAACTTTATGTTGACGTTTTAAAGCATGTTATTCTCAGGTATGAATTAAGTCTTCCGCTGTGTAATAGCTCATAATAAGGACCTTACTTGGAGTCGATCATTACGATGGAACCAACTGTTGAAGATTCCGTCCGGGAGGATTAGTCGCGGACGTTTCACATGCATACCATTTCGTAATATTCATTATCCAACTATAAATTAACTTAATAATAATCTTTGATGAACTCAATGAATCGAATGCAACGTTCTTCGAAATATGCCATGAAAGACTCCAAGTAATATCTTGAAAATGATCAAACGCACAGCGGAAGATTTCTTTCAATCCTGAGAATAAACATGCTTTAAAGAGTCAACCAAAAGGTTGGTGAGTTCATTAGTTTATCATAATCAATCATTTCCATCATTTTAATAGACCACAAGAATTTCATTTCCAGTTCTCATAAATATATGTCCCATGCATAGAGACAAAAAATCATTCATATGGATTGAACACCTGTTAACCGACATTAACAAGATGCATATAAGAATATCCCCTATCATTCCGGGAAATCCTTCGGACATGATAAAAATGAATTCGAAGTACTAAAGCATCCGATACTTTGGATGGGGTTCGTTAGGCCCAATAGATCTATCTTTAGGATTCGCGTCAATTAGTAGATCGGTTTACTAATTCTTAGGTTACCAAGCAAAAGGGGCATATTCGGCTTCGATCATTCACCAATATAATGTAGTTTCGATTACTTGTGTCTATTTCGTAAAACATTTATAAAAATTTCGCATGTATTCTCAGCCCAAAAATATAAAGGGTAAAAAAGGCAAATGAAACTCACCTATTGTATTTCATAGTAAAAATACATATAACGTCATTAAATAAGTGCAAGGTTGGCCTCGAATTCACGAACTTATATTAATTATATATATTTATGTGTTGGTCAATATTTGTCTAACAATTTAGGTCAAGTCATAGTGTACCACGATCCTAATGCTCGAGACTAATATGCAAAAGTCAACAAAAGTCAATTTGACTCAAAATAATTTCCAAAAATCTATATATGATTAATATATAGTTTAAATATCGTCGTTTTATATTTTTAAATATCTTTAAAAGATTTAATAGAGTAAATAATATAATTCATTTATTAATAAATAAAATTTTATATTAAAATTTATATAATAAAATATACTTTTATATATATTAAGTAATAAACTTTATAGAGTTCATTTAATATCATAAAGATAATATGATAGGTATTATTAAAGTAATTTATTACACGTAGTAAAATATGTTTGTATCACGTATTTATTTAATAAAATAATATCTATAATAATAGTAAGTAAAAGTTGTATTATTTTGTAATAATAATTATTATTATTCTATTAATAAAAATATCAATATTTATATTTACTAAACATGATATTATGATAAGAGGATAATTCTAATTATGATAACTTTAATATTTACAATACCTTTTAATATTAATTTTAAAATAATAACTTTATTTAAAATGATAATAATAATGATATTTTATAATAACAATGACATTTCTATTAAAATGATAATTTTCATTAAAATGATAGTTTTACTAACGATACTTTTAATAATAATAGTAATGATAAAAATAATAAGAACGATAATTTTATCTAAATCAATATCTTATAATATTTTAATTTTATCATTATACTCTTACTCATTATTTCTTAATCGATTCATTTGATAGCTTTTAATTGTCTTTTATATCGCGTTCATTTTAATAATAATAATAGTAATCATGATAATTAAGTGTTACTAATATTAGTTTTAATTATAATAATACTAATAATAATAAATATTATGATAATATTAATGCTAATAACTATTTTAATGATAATAATAATAATAATAATATTAATAACAATAACCATTTTTAAATAATGATATATATATTAATAATGATAATAATAATAATAATACTAATAATAATAATAATAATTGGATAATAATAATAATAATAATAATACTAATTATAACTTTAACGATAATAACGATAGTAATAATAATAAAAAATAACAAATTTTAAATGATAAATCCCTTTTATTGATAAAGATAATAATAAGATAAAACTAGAATGACGATAATAACGACGATAATAATAATCATTTTTAATAATAATACAAAAATTCGATTGACTATAACTTCAACTCCGTTCATCGAAACCATTCGATATCTAAATGAAAAGTTCTTAATTTTTCGCTAGCTTTCCAACGACATGCATATCTTATACCTTATCTCAATCGCATACGTAACTAATTCAGGATTCAACATATCCTATCTAATGGCAATATCAAAAGTACGAGCATGCATAATCCTATATTCTCGAGCACTAGTCAAGGATACACTATTAGTATGTAAAAATTAAATTATGAGTACTCACGTATCAATATTGAGATTCAATATTGCAGGAAAGGTACGTAGACGCAACGGAGATGATAAACACTAGATTGACCTCACGAGCATACCCATGAACCATACCCATCACCTCCATAGCTATAACCCATAATTTCCTTAGCTCTATCCCGCTCATAAAACCCGTTTTGAAATGACTCGCTCATGACCTCGTCGTAATTTTTTATGTATAAATACTAATAACAATAATACTAATTCCTAATAATAATAATATGATTAATAATAATAATAATAATACTAATAATAATAATAATAATAATAATAATAATAATAATAAATAAATAAATATAATACGGAGTAAGATAGAGTGCAGAGAGATAGATGAAATGAATTCGAGCAGAACACGATCGAGCTTTATAGCCCAGTTCTGGAACTCACAGCTCCGCGAGTGCGGAGTTGTGTAGTGTTTTTTCTTCGCGAGTGCAGAGTCCCCAGATCGAGCTCACATTTGTTTAACCTTTTCCTGCCGACGGTTTTAAATAATAATAATAATATATATATAATATTTTTAATTTATATAATTAATTATATATTATATTATATTTATGTTCATGGTAAAAATATAATTTTTACTCAAATGACACGGACGTTGTCACTCGACTCATGTACCACTTTCGGTTTTTCGAACGCACTTTCATATGTTTAGAAAACTAGCTTTTTATGTTTTGTGACTCGTACCATTATCAAAATTTAGTTCTAGTCATTGATAAATTATTTTATGAAAAATGTAACTTATATAATTGAGTGTTGTGGTCATTTGCTTCTATAAATCAGTGGCTCGTTGTTTATAAAAATATATTATTTTAAATCAGGACGTTTTATGACTAAGTTAAAATATATATATATATTTTTATTTCGTGTTGTAAATTTGTACAAAATATATATATATATATATATATATATATATATATATATATATATATATATATATATATATATATATATATATATATATATATATATGTTTGAAATATTTATTTAATGTTATAGTATTTAGTCTTTCAAAATCATTTACATTTTAAAGTTCGTTTTAAATAATTTAACTCGTTTTAAATAATAGTAGTTATTTTATCAAATAATGTTTTTAATATGAAAACTAAATAGTCGATTTATCGGGGGACACGAGTTATTCAAAGTAAGTACACTTTTGAAATTTAAACGGAAATGATTACTTACTTTTGACTAACTTTCGTTAATGACACTTTTGTAAATCACTTTTACCAAATATTCCGGATGCCGTTAAAAAGGAAATGTTTCCTAAATCAAAGTGGACCTCTCAATAGAGACGCGCAAATCCTATCACACTGAATCTTGATAATCCACCCATTTGATGTTATCTTAATATCTCGCCGATAGTTATATTAAACTTATATCGAAACAATACGCTCATGTAAAGTATTATTCATTCCCTACTTTATTATTGTTTCCAAGTCGTAAGTAGATCTCATAACTTATATTCATATTAACTAAACCGTTAAATGTTTTATTAATATATCTCAATTTAATAATCACACGTATGTATATATATATTTATTTACACATAGTTGTCCGTGAATCGTCAAGAGCAGCCGAAGGGTAAATGAATATATGAATACAATTCAAAGTTTTTGAGATTTCAACATTACAGAATTTGCTTATCATGTCGGAAACATATAAATATCAAGTTTAAACTTGTTCGGAAATTTTCGGGTTGTCACAGTACCTACCCGTAAAAGAAATTTCGTCCTGAAATTTGATAGAGGTCGTCATGGCTAACAATGAGAATGTTATTATGACGATTATAGAGTTTTATCATGTTTAAGAAGTATGGATAGAATAATTCGATTACTCGAAGCGTATGAGTGAAGTTATCGTAAATGAATGAAAAAAGATAATAATGATTTTTCATATCTTTTGACGTCATCATAATTTATCTTCGGATTTAAAGAAAATCTTTGTAATCCATATTGGATTTGATTCTTCGGCGATTAAGGAAATTATGATCCTCTTCGATTTAATGCCATAATCTATCTCGATTTCTCTGTCGGATATTTTGCTATAAATCCACCTATTTCGTTTCCTTACATTACACACCTTCTATTCTTTCTCCCTTAACTCATATTTTAAAGTATTCATCAATATGCTTCATCCAGTGCTGATTCTTGATATACTCCTCACTTTCATATCTGTCGTTCTTATTTTTCATCTGCCTCCGGAAGAATCTATTTACTTTTACTATACCCTTGGGTTTATAGTGTTTTTAGTTCTCACTTGTCTTTATATTACTATATGTATAGATATATACGGTTTATAATTTCTGGGTGGTTGTTGGGTTTTATATCTTTTCTTATATTTCGATGTCCCTACTTCTGTCTCCCGTAATCATTGACATCTCCAGTTAATGCTTTCTTTTATTTGCTACGATTTATACCCCAATTTCTATTTCAGAGCTTTGTCCTTTCATTTCTTCTTCTTGTGAGTAAGTACCACTTATAATGGTCCATAATTTGCAGATATAAATTTCGGAATGAACATTTTTAATGTTCTAAGAAAGAAATGGTAATGGCACGATCTTGATTTGTTAAATTACTAGAATAGCTCGAAAAAGACCGAGTCATCAAGAAATATTTTCTTAATATTTTAGAGGTTAAAGAGAATATAAGAGTCGTGTAACATGACACATGATGACGTTATGATCTGTGAATCATCACGTTCCATTTAGAAACTCAGCATGATTTACTGTAATATAATCATGTTGATCAAGTGTCATTATATTATACTAACTCATGCTTCAGCTCCCAACACTACTTCAAAAATATTCCTATTTTAAACTCGGATGTTTCAGAATTTAGAAACTAAAATAGTTTCTTTTATGATGTAATACAGATAGCGCGAAGAGGTAAATGATTTCAGATAAGAATAATTATGAAAATATCTTCAGAAATATGGAGGATATTTATAATGAAAAATAAGATGATATCTTAGGATTTCTAATATCAGAGGATGATGAAGAATATTGTCCGCAGGGGTTTATGATCAGGAGTAAGATATTTGTAAATGACTTCAGCAGATACTGAATGATTTAGATTCTTTGAATGTAGGTTTCGTCCTTGTGATTTGTCCACAACCTCTTTCATACTTTGCTCAATCCTTTTTCCAGTTCCAAAACTTCTCTTTTTCTGAGCTTTGCCAATACATTATTCTTTATCATCAAACTTTTTACTGATAAGATCGTTTATAGTTTTTGCTGCTTCATCAGCATTTTCCCATTTTCGGAGAACCAATTCGTAGTTCGGAGTGTTTTTCAGAAACTTCACATTCAAATTAAGTCCAGAAGATAGAAGTTATATATACACATATAACTGTTGGCTTAGACATGCTGCGATATTTCAAAATACTGATTGCTAATTCCCGATGATTCGTATGGCAATCCTCGTTACAAGATGCGAATGAGTAAATGATGGGGTTTCGGTAAATATAATGATTCTTCGGAAGGTCAAAGATCAGTGAAGTTGTGAATAAGTTTATTGCTAATGTGGTGGAATATGAAAGGTTCTCCAGTAACAATAAAAGAGCACGCATATATATCAGGGTTATAATAAGATTGTGTCGAATGAAGAGTCGAAGTTGATTTGTTGGAGCTGTGACAAAACTGACTACTTTGGAAAGGAATTGAAAAGTCATTTTTTTTTTTGCTAATAAATGCCAAAGGATTTGACACAGATATGTGTTGAATTATGACTTTAGTTTCGAGAGCTTTTTAAGTACATGACTGTGGGTAATATGTGGTTGGATCATCATCTCGATTGCTCATTATTTGAAGTGTCTTCAGAAATTTTCGAAGGGTTTGAACACAGATTGTAATCGTTAATATACATTTGATGTTCTAACACAGTTTTAAAGTCAAAGTATATCTTTGAAAGATGTAGGAATCTAAAAGTGATGATACTGGTTATATCTCGAATTGAATTCTGAGGTTTCAAAATCAGAATATGTAATTGGGTTTGAATGAGTATGGTTGTTTTGATTTCTATGAAAGGATGTATATTATTGTGAAAGTAGGAAGTATAGTTGATAATTTGCTTAATCAGATTCGAAGAATGTAACATATTAATTGTGAATATATATATATATATATATATATATATATATATATATATATATATATATATATAACTCGGGTATTACCTACCCGTTAAAAAAAATGTCACAATTAATATTTTGTACAAAAGAATTTTATTACAGTCTTTATGAAAATATATATGTATATATTATCTTCAGATGTAACATAGATTTTAATAAGTTAATACTAAATTAAACTCATTCGATTCACAGTTGGAACTAGAATTGAATAATCCCTTGAAGGCTTTAGAGATTAAGTATTTCTTCAATAATATTGAAATTATGAATCAATACTTCGTTATTTGTTGAGGCGTGATGTTGGTTTTCGTTAAATTCTTATGAACTTCGCAAAGTACGAATGATGTTATCTGAAATGTTTCGGGTACATTGATGATGAAAGTGTAAAATCAAATATATACTTGATTAATTATGAATTGGAATTTGTTGAATTGAGACAGAGATTGCAGTTAACGATGGTTAAGTTGCGGGCGAAGGACTTACATTATTGCATATTTGTAATATGAATTAACCAAGTAGTTAAGATTCACACACAATAGTTTAGCATGGAAAGATTTATTTTTTTATTTCAAAATATATATATATAAAATATACATATAATTTCTTGAGAGGGAATGAGTTAATTCTTCATAACTCATTGATACAATATACGCGTCATTGATTCGTAATGATGTCCACAGTGATTCTTGAACTGACGGAGTTTGTGATGTTATAGGTGTTGTTGATTCTGATGCTGACTGTACTGACGATGCTGGTAACGCTGACGGTACTGTTGATGCTGTTGGTAAAACAAGTTTAGCTTGTTAACCACACACCATTTTTGTCAGGTTTTCTACTATTCCTTCTATCATTTTGGTTCGCTTAACTGATTTATGGTTAGGGCCAGATTAGATAATCTCTAAGACTTTAGAGATTACATAATCGCCACGGAATGTTTCTCCAATGAAGTTATGAATTAATATTTTTTCAGTTATAGTTGTTGGTACTCCTTGGTATCTATGGTACGTATGACGTTGATGCTCGTGGGATAGATTGTGAAGTTGAGGTTTACGACGCGGTTGTGGTTGGAGGTGGTAATGGTACTGTTGGCGTTGATGATGGTGGTACTGGTTATGCTGCTGGTGCTACTGCCGGTGTTTGTAATCTCTGCACCATATTCTCCAAAGCCACTACCCGAGCGCGAAACTCGTTGACTTCTTCTATTACACCGGGGTGATTGTCGGTTCGAACGAGCGGATAAATAAAATCTAAAATTTGATGTAATATATAATCGTGATGAGATACTCTGGAAATGAGAGAGAAAATGGTGTTTCGGACGGGTTCGCCGGTAAGTGCTTCAGGTTCTTCGTCAAGAGGGTAATGTGGTGGATGGAAAGGATCGCCTTCTTCTTGTCTCCAATGATTGAGGAGGCTACGAACCTATCCCCAATTCATCCAGAATAAGTGATGACTGATTGGTTGATCCATTCAGGTCACACTGCTTTTGGAGCTTGAGTGAGATTCCATTTCGGAATCCGAGTGACTTGAACTAACGACGAATTCCATTTCGTACGATTGAATAAAGAATTTTTTGATATGAAATGATCTTCCGGCTATCGAATGGTATTCTAATTACATAGAATATCTATATATAGAGAGCAAAAGATTTCGTAAATTAAGGAGGAATTTGCGGGATATGTCAGGCAAAGTTTAAAGTAACGGATACGATAAGATATGATTTAACAGATACGCTAAGATATGAATTTTATCTATACACTACTCATGCAATTAATGTAGCAAGGCGTGTCTAGACTAAAAATGATAAGCAGGTAATTTCCTAAGGATGATAACCAGATGATTTTCGACTAGAAATGATATGCAAAACTTTTGACATGCAGACACGATCGAAGTCCAGACTCACTAATGCATCCTAACGACTTATCAGTTAGACACACTAATGCAGACCTGGTTCGCTAAGACCACCGCTCTGATACCAACTGAAAGGACCCGTTCATATACATTATAAACGATTCACAATAGTTGATTACATCGCGAGGTATTTGACCTCCATATGATACATTTTACAAACATTACATTCGTTTTTAAAAGACAAACTTTCTTTACATCGAAAAATTGACAGGCATGCATACCATTTCATAATATTCATTATCCAACTATAAATTGACTTAATAATAATCTTTGATGAACTCAATGACTCGAATGCAACGTTCTTCGAAATATTCCATGAAAGACTCCAAGTAATATCTTGAAAATGAGCAAACGCACAGCGGAAGATTTCTTTCAATCCTGAGAATAAACATGCTTTAAAGTGTCAACCAAAAGGTTGGTGAGTTCATTAGTTTATCATAATCAATCATTTTCATCATTTTAATAGACCACAAGAATTTCATTTCCAGTTCTCATAAATATACGTCCCATGCATAGAGACAAAAAATCATTCATATGGATTGAACACCTGTTAACCGACATTAACAAGATGCATATAAGAATATCCCCTATCATTCCGGGAAATCCTTCGGACATGATAAAAATGAATTCGAAGTACTAAAGCATCCGGTACTTTGGATGGGGTTCGTTAGGCCCAATAGATCTATCTTTAGGATTCGCGTCAATTAGTAGATCGGTTTACTAATTCTTAGGTTACCAAGCAAAAGGGGCATATTCGGCTTCGATCATTCACCAATATAATGTAGTTTCGATTACTTGTGCCTATTTCGTAAAACATTTATAAAAATTTTGCATGTATTCTCAGCCCAAAAATATAAAGGGTAAAAAAGGTAAATGAAACTCACCTATTGTATTTCGTAGTAAAAATACATATAACGTCATTGAACAAGTGCAAGGTTGGCCTCGGATTCACGAACCTATATTAATTATATATATTTATGTGTTGGTCAATATTTGTCTAACAATTTAGGTCAAGTCATAGTGTACCACAATCCCAATGCTCGAGACTAATATGCAAAAGTCAATAAAAGTCAATTTGACTCAAAATAATTTCCAAAAATCTATATATGATTAATATATAGTTTAAATATCATTTTTTTATATTTTTAAATATCTTTAAAAGATTTAATAGAGTAAATAATATATAATTCATTTATTAATAAATACAATTTTATATTAAAATTTATATAATAAAATATACTTTTATATATATTAAGTAATAAAATTTATAGAGTTCATTTAATATCATAAAGATAATATGATAGGTATTATTAAAGTAATTTATTACACGTAGTAAAATATGTTTGTATCACATATTTATTTGATAAAATAATATCTATAATAATAGTAAGTAAAAGTTGTATTATTTTGTAATAATAATTATTATTATTCTATTAATAAAAATATCAATATTTATATTTACTAAACATGATATTGTGATAAGAGGATAATTCTAATTATGATAACTTTAATATTTACAATACCTTTTAATATTAATTTTAAAATAATAAATTTATTTAAAATGATAATAATAATGATATTTTATAATAACAATGACATTTCTATTAAAATGATAATTTTTATTAAAATGATAGTTTTAATACTAACGATACTTTTAATAATAATAGTAATGATAAAAATAATAAGAACGATAATTTTATCTAAATCAATATCTTATAATATTTTAATTTCATCATGATACTCTTACTCATTATTTCTTAATCGATTCATTTGATAGCTTTTAATTGTCTTTTATATCGCGTTCATTTTAATAATAATAATAGCAATCATGATAATTAAGTGTTACTAATATTAGTTTTAATTATAATAATACTAATAATAATAAATATTATGATAATATTAATACTAATAACTATTTTAAAGATAATAATAATAATAATAATATTAATAACAATAACCATTTTTAAATAATGATATATATATTAATAATGATAATAATAATAATAATAATAATAATAATAATAATAATAATAATAATAATAATAATAATAATAATAATGATAATAATAATTGGATAATAATAATAATAATAATACTAATTATAACTTTAACGATAATAACGATAGTAATAATAATAAAAAATAACAAATTTTAAATGATAAATCCCTTTTATTGATAAAGATAATAATAATGATAATAATAAGATAAAACTAGAACGACGATAATAACGTCGATAATAATAATCATTTTTAATAATAGTACAAAAATTCGATTGACTATAACTTCAACTCCGTTCATCGAAATCATTCGATATCTAAATGAAAAGTTCTTAATTTTTCGCTAGCTTTCCAACGACATGCATATCTTATACCTTATCTCAACCGCATACGTAACTAATTAGGATTCAACATACCCGATCTAATGACAATATCAAAAGTACAAGCATGCATAATCCTATATTCTCGAGCACTAGTCAGGGATACACTATTAGTATGTAAAAATTAAATTATGAGTACTCACGTATCAATATTGTGATTCAATATTGCAGGAAAGGTACGTAGACGCAACGGAGATGATAAACACTAGATTGACCTCACGAGCATTCCCATGAACCATACCCATCACCTCCATAGCTATAACCCATAATTTTCTTAGCTCTATTCCGCTCATAAAACCCGTTTTGAAATGACTTGCTCATGACCTCGTCGTAATATTTTATGTATAAAAATACTAATAACAATAATACTAATTCCTAATAATAATAATAATAATATGATTAATAATAATAATAATAATAATAATAATAATAATAATAATAATAAATAATAAATAAATATAATACGGAGTAAGATAGAGTGCAGAGAGATAGATGAAATGAATTCGAGCAGAACACGATCGAGCTTTATAGCCCAGTTCTGGAACCCACAGCTCCGCGAGTGCGGAGTTGTGTAGTGCTTTTTCCCCACGAGTGCGGAGTCCCCAGATCCAGCTCACATTTGTTTAACCTCTTCCTGCTGACGGTTTTAAATAATAATAATATATATATAATATTTTTAATTTATATAATTAATTATATATTATATTATATTTATGTTCATGGTAAAAATATAATTTTTACTCAAATGACACGGACGTTGTCACTCAACTCATGTACCACTTTCGGTTTTTCGAACGCACTTTCATATGTTTAGAAAACTAGCTTTTTACGTTTTGTGACTCGTACCATTATCAAAATTTAGTTCTAGTCATTGATAAATTATTTTATGAAAAATGTAACTTATATAATTGAGTGTTGTGGTCATTTGATTCTATAAATCAGTGGCTCGTTGTTTATAAAAATATATTATTTTAAATCAGGACGTTTTATGACTAAGTTAAATATATATATATATATATATATATATATATATATATATATATATATATATATATATATATATATATATATATATATATATATTTCGTGTTGTAAATTTGTACAAAATATATATATGTTTGAAATATTTATTTAATGTTATAGTATTTAGTCTTTCAAAATCAATTACATTTTAAAGTTCGTTTTAAATAATTTAACTCATTTTAAATAATAGTAGTTATTTTATCAAATAATGTTTTTAATATGAAAACTAAATAGTCGATTTATCGGGGGACACGAGTTATTCAAAGTAAGTACACTTTTGAAATTTAAACGGAAATGATTACTAACTTTTGACTAACTTTCGTTAATGACACTTTTGTAAATCACTTTTACCAAATATTTCGGATGCCGTTAAAAAGGAAAGGTTTCCTAAATCAAAGTGAACCTCTCAATAGAGACGCGCAAATCCTATCACACTGAATCTTGATAATCCACCCACTTGATGTTATCTTAATATCTCGTCGATAGTTATATTAAACTTATATCGAAACAATACGCTCATGTAAAGTATTATTCATTCCCTACTTTATTATTGTTTCCAAGTCGTAAGTAGATCTCATAACTTATATTCATATTAACTAAACCGTTAAATGTTTTATTAATATATCTCAATTTAATAATCACACGTATGTATATATAGATTTATTTACCCATAGTTGTTCGTGAATCGTCAAGAGCAGCCGAAGGGTAAATGAATATATGAATACAATTCAAAGTTTTTGAGATTTCAACATCACAGACTTTGCTTATCATGTCGGAAACATATAAAAATCAAGTTTAAATTTGTTCGTAAATTTCCGGGTTGTCACAATCCAAACGATAAGCAACGGGTCCAATACGCTCTAAGATCTCGAAAGGACCAATATATTGCGGATTCAACTTCCCACGCTTTCCGAAACGGATTACACCTTTCCAAGGTGCGACTTTCAACATAACGCGATCGCCGATTTGAAATTCACGATCTCCACGTTTAAGGTCGGCATAACTCTTTTGACGATCGTGGGCACTTGAGCCTCGTTTGAATCTGGACAATCTTCTCAGTTGTTTCGTAGACGAGTTCGGGACCGGTGATTTGCTTTTCACCTACTTCGGCCCAACAGATAGGAGAACGGCACTTGTGGCCATACAATGCTTCGAAAGGTGCGACATTAATACTCGAATGATAGCTGTTGTTGTAAGAAAATTCGGCTAGCGGAAAATGCTTTTCCCAAGCCTTTCCGAAATCGATAACACATGCTCGTAACATGTCCTTCAGGGTTTAGATTGTGCGTTCGCTTTGTCCGTCGGTCTGCGGGTGATATGCGGTACTCATGTTGAGACGCGTTCCCAAGGCTCCTTGCAAAGATCGCCAAAATCTAGAGGCAAAACGGGCATCTCGGTCTAAAATAATCGACAAGGGTACACCGTGGCGAGATACAACTTCCTTTATGTATAGCTGCGCCAGTCTCTCCATCGTATCAGTTTCCTTCATGGTTAGGAAGTGTGCAGATTTGGTAAGACGGTCGACAATAACCCAGATGGTATCATAACCTCCTACCGTCTTCGGTAGCTTCATGATGAAGTCCATAGTTATCCTTTCCCACTTCCATTGCGGGATTTCTGGTTGCTGAAGTAATCCAGATGGCCTTTGATGTTCGGCCTTAACTTTCGAACAAGTTAAACACTTCCCAACATAAGTAGTAACATCCTTCTTGAGATTAGGCCACCAATACTGTTTTTTGAGATCGTGGTACATTTTACCGGCTCCCGGATGAATCGAATATCTCGACTTGTGGGCTTCGTCTAGAATGAGGCTTCATAAATCCCCATAACTAGGCACCCAGATTCTTCCGGCAAAGTACCGGAGTCCAGTCTCCTTGACCTCAAATCGAGAAACGAGGATGTTCAAATGTTCTTGAGAAATATTCTCCACTTTGAGAGCCTCATCTTGAGCTACGCGGATCTGGTTATTGAGGTTCGAATGAATGGTGATGTTCAGGGCTCGGACATGGAGAGGTACCATTCTCTCTTTTCGGCTCAAGGCATCGGCTACAACATTTGCCTTTCCGGGATGATAACGTAGTTCACAATCATAGTCGTTCAATGTTTCGATCCACCGTCGTTGTCTCATATTCAGTTGTTTCTGATTGAAAATGTGTTGGAGGCTTTTGTGATCGGTGAAGATGGTACTCTTTGTTCCATAAAGATAGTGTCTCCACAGTTTTAGTGCAAAGACAACGGCTCCAAGCTCAAGATCGTGCGTTGTGTAATTTCGCTCGTGAATCTTCAGTTGTCGAGAGGCATAAGCAATAACTTTTGTTCGTTGCAATTGTACACACCCAAAACCATTTTTCGAGGCATCGCAATAAACAACAAAATCACCACTACCTTCGGGAAGAGATAGGATAGGTGCGGTGGCCAACTTCTGCTTCAAGGTTTGAAATGCTGACTCTTGCTCGGTTGCCCAAACGAACTTATTCCCTTTGTGAGTCAGTGCGGTTAATGGGCGTGTAATCAGAGAGAAACCTTCAATGAATCTTCGGTAATAACCGGTGAGGTCTAAAAATTGGCGGATATGAGTAGGAGTAGTGGGAGTTTCCCACTTGCTGATAGCTTCGATCTTTACGGGATTAACTTTGATACCCTGGTTGCTCACAATATGACCCAGAAATTGGACTTCCTTCAACCAAAACTCACACTTGGAGAATTTGGCATAAAATTGCTCTTGTCTCAAAAGTTCCAACACTAGTCGAAGATGTTGTTCATGTTCTTCTTCGTTTTTGGAGTAGGTGAGGATATCATCTATGAAGACGATAACGAACTTGTCCAGGTATGGTTTGCATACTCGATTCATGAGACCCATGAATACAGCAGGTGCGTTGGTTAAACCGAATGTCATCACGAGAAACTCATAATGACCATAACGGGTTCTGAACGCAGTCTTCATTACATCGCTCTCCTTCACCCTCAACTGGTGATAACCGAATCGCAAATCGATCTTAGAGTAAACGCTTGATCCTTGCAGCTAATCGAAAAGATCGTCAATTCTGGGAAGGGGATACCGATTCTTAATCGTCAATTTGTTGAGTTCGCGGTAGTCGATACACATGCGGAAAGATCCGTCTTTCTTCTTCACAAACAAAACAGGAGCGCCCCAAGGCGAAGAGCTTGGTTGGATAAATCCACTGTCTAACAATTCTTGTAGTTGACTCAGCAACTCTTGCATTTTGGAAGGTGCAAGTCGATAAGGCGCGCGAGCTATAGGTACAGCTCCTGGTACTAGATCAATCTGGAATTCCACTGATCGCTGCGGCGGTAACCAGGTAACTCTTCTGGAAAGACGTCAGGAAATTCGTTCACAATTCGCACATCATCAACACTCTTCTCCTCGGTTTCTAACTTCTTCACATGTGCCAGAATAGCAAAACGCCCTTTCCTCATGACTTTCTGACCCTTCATGCAACTAATAAGGTTCAACTTTGGGCTACCTTTCTCTCCGGGTACGATCAATGGCACACCGTCTTCGCGAGGTATACGGATAATCTTCTCTCCACAAACAACTTCTGCTCTTACTTTGGACAACCAGTCCATACCAACTATCACATCGAAACTTCCCAACTTGATGGGTATCAAATCAATCTCAAAGTCCACACTGGCTAGGTTTATTATACCTCCTCGGCCAATTAGGTCAGCCTTCTCATGCTTCCCATTGGCTACTTCAACCAGAATACTCTCGTCTGAAGGCACTAACGACCAGTTTATCTTAGAACAAAAATGTCTACATACGTAACTCCTATCGGCACCAGTATCAAATAAGACAGAAGCAAGTAGATTATTGATAGTGAATGTACCTGTGACTAAATCAGGATCCTCACGGGTATCCCTGGCGTTCATGTTGAAAACTCTCCCACGTGCTGGTCTGACATCCTTCTTCTTGTTCGGGCACTCATTCTTAGAGTGGCCCTGTTGACCGCACTCAAAACACTTTCTTGGTCCAGTAGGGTTTGTCTTCACAGCTGGGGTGGTGATCTTGCAGTCCCTGCCAATGTGCCCAGTCCTCTTACACTTTTCACAGACCACGTTGTAGTACCCTGTATGATGCTTGTAGCATCTCTTGCACTGCAGGAGACTACCCTTGTAGTTAGGGTTCGAGCTAGGGTTCGGGTTGGGGTTCCTCCAGTCGTTGTTTCCCTTGAAACCCTCATGCCTCTTAGCTGGGTTCTGATCAAAGACCTTCCCTTTGTTGCCTTCCCACTTACGCTTCTCATAACTTGCACCTGATTCTGATTTCGCTTTCTCTGGTTCCTTGCGGACGATCTGGTTCATCAGGGTGTGCGCCATGCGCATAGCTTCTGGGACATCTGCTGGTTTCGAAGAGGTAACATTTCCCTGAATGGTCTTGGGAAGTCCCCACAAGTATCGTTCCATTCGCTTAAATTCAGGGGTAACCATCATGGGGCACATCAAAGCTAACTCTAAATACCTTCGGTTATAGCCATCAAGGTCGATTCCCACAACCTTCAGCTCCCAAAACTCAGCTTCCATTTTCTGAATCTCTGTTCTGGGGCAGTACTCCTCGATCATAGCCCCTTTGAATTCCTCCCATGGGGTAGCATAAGCCTCGTCAATTCTTTTAGCCTGAGCAAGTGTGTTCCACCAGTTTAAAGCGCCGTCCTACAGAGTACAGGAGGCGTACTTAGTTTGGTTCACTTCCGAGCAGTTGTTCACACGGAACACAGCTTCCAACTTCTCAAACCACCTTGTCAGTCCAACTGGCCCCTCAGTACCACTGAAATTGTGGGGCTTGCAGCTCTAAAATTCCTTATAGGTGCACCCGTTATAATTGTTTTGGTTAGCGGGTGGAGCTTGGGGGTTGGCATTCGCCATAGCTGCAGCTACTCGAGCAGCAATCATTTCCTCAATCTGTGCCGTTGTGGGCATTTCCCTTGGGACTCTTCCGTTTGCCATTGTTCCTCTGAATAAAAGTTTCGACTCAAGTCAAAATCCAGCATTCAATAATATTATAGCATAAGGCACCCAGTATGGGATCAACACAACACACAATTAATTAAGTAAAACAGCCAGATACAGATACCACAAAATCATCATACAGTAGCGTAAATAGAACACCGTACAAAATTTAAACAGCATTAAGTTCCATTCATTAATAAGAAAGTTGCATACATCCGCATAAGGTTCGTACAATACATGAGTAAAACATGAAACTACTAACAGAGTTACATAAGGAAATCTAATACAATAATCATACGGTGATGGTGGGTAAATGATGTCCATCAGGTGGGACATCTGTTCCTCGAGCTTAGTTACACGAGCACGGAGGATATGCACTTTCCTCGTCAGTTCCTCGACGACGGGGGATGCTGGTGGGGCAGGCAGTGCATGAAATGTCCCGTTCTTATTGATTAAAAACGTTCCATATTAATTGATTTCGTTGCGAGGTTTTGACCTCTATATGAGACGTTTTTCAAAGACTGCATTCATTTTTAAAACAAACCATAACCTTTATTTCATAAATAAAGGTTTAAAAAGCTTTACGTAGATTATCAAATAATGATAATCTAAAATATCCTGTTTACACACGACCATTACATAATGGTTTACAATACAAATATGTTACATCGAAATCAGTTTCTTGAATGCAGTTTTTACACAATATCATACAAACATGGACTCCAAATCTTGTCCTTATTTTAGTATGCAACAGCGGAAGCTCTTAATATTCACCTGAGAATAAACATGCTTTAAACGTCAACAAAAATGTTGGTGAGTTATAGGTTTAACCTATATATATCAAATCGTAACAATAGACCACAAGATTTCATATTTCAATACACATCCCATACATAGAGATAAAAATCATTCATATGGTGAACACCTGGTAACCGACATTAACAAGATGCATATATAAGAATATCCCCATTATTCCGGGACACCCTTCGGATATGATATAAATTTCGAAGTACTAAAGCATCCGGTACATTGGATGGGGTTTGTTAGGCCCAATAGATCTATCTTTAGGATTCGCGTCAATTAGGGTGTCTGTTCCCTAATTCTTAGATTACCAGACTTAATAAAAAGGGGCATATTCGATTTCAATAATTCAACCATAGAATGTAGTTTCACGTACTTGTGTCTATTTTGTAAATCATTTATAAAACCTGCATGTATTCTCATCCCAAAAATATTAGATTTTAAAAGTGGGACTATAACTCACTTTCACAGATTTTTACTTCGTCGGGAAGTAAGACTTGGCCACTGGTTGATTCACGAACCTATAACAATATATACATATATATCAAAGTATGTTCAAAATATATTTACAACACTTTTAATATATTTTGATGTTTTAAGTTTATTAAGTCAGCTGTCCTCGTTAGTAACCTACAACTAGTTGTCCACAGTTAGATGTACAGAAATAAATCGATAAATATTATCTTGAATCAATCCACGACCCAGTGTATACGTATCTCAGTATTGATCACAACTCAAACTATATATATTTTGGAATCAACCTCAACCCTGTATAGCTAACTCCAACATTCACATATAGAGTGTCTATGGTTGTTCCGAAATATATATAGATGTGTCGACATGATAGGTCGAAACATTGTATACGTGTCTATGGTATCTCAAGATTACATAATATACAATACAAGTTGATTAAGTTATGGTTGGAATAGATTTGTTACCAATTTTCACGTAGCTAAAATGAGAAAAATTATCCAATCTTGTTTTACCCATAACTTCTTCATTTTAAATCCGTTTTGAGTGAATCAAATTGCTATGGTTTCATATTGAACTCTATTTTATGAATCTAAACAGAAAAAGTATAGGTTTATAGTCGGAAAAATAAGTTACAAGTCGTTTTTGTAAAGATAGTCATTTCAGTCGAAAGAACGACGTCTAGATGACCATTTTAGAAAACATACTTCCACTTTGAGTTTAACCATAATTTTTGGATATAGTTTCATGTTCATAATAAAAATCATTTTCTCAGAATAAAAACTTTTAAATCAAAGTTTATCATAGTTTTTAATTAACTAACCCAAAACAGCCCGCGGTGTTACTACGACGGCGTAAATCCAGTTTTACGGTGTTTTTCGTGTTTCCAGGTTTTAAATCATTAAGTTAGCATATCATATAGATATAGAACATGTGTTTAGTTGATTTTAAAAGTCAAGTTAGAAGGATTAACTTTTGTTTGCGAACAAGTTTAGAATTAACTAAACTATGTTCTAGTGATTACAAGTTTAAACCTTCGAATAAGATAGCTTTATATGTATGAATAGAATGATGTTATGAACATCATTACTACCTTAAGTTCCTTGGATAAACCTACTGGAAAAGAGAAAAATGGATCTAGCTTCAACGGATCCTTGGATGGCTCGAAGTTCTTGAAGCAGAATCATGACACGAAAACAAGTTCAAGTAAGATCATCACTTGAAATAAGATTGTTATAGTTATAGAAATTGAACCAAAGTTTGAATATGATTATTACCTTGTATTAGAATGATAACCTACTGTAAGAAACAAAGATTTCTTGAGGTTGGATGATCACCTTACAAGATTGGAAGTGAGCTAGCAAACTTGAAAGTATTCTTGATTTTATGTAACTAGAACTTGTAGAATATATGAAGAACACTTAGAACTTGAAGATAGAACTTGAGAGAGATTAATTAGATGAAGAAAATTGAAGAATGAAAGTGTTTGTAGGTGTTTTTGGTCGTTGGTGTATGGATTAGATATAAAGGATATGTAATTTTGTTTTCATGTAAATAAGTCATGAATGATTACTCATATTTTTGTAATTTTATGAGATATTTCATGCTAGTTGCCAAATGATGGTTCCCACATGTGTTAGGTGACTCACATGGGCTGCTAAGAGCTGATCATTGGAGTGTATATACCAATAGTACATACATCTAAAAGCTGTGTATTGTACGAGTACGAATACGGGTGCATACGAGTAGAATTGTTGATGAAACTGAACGAGGATGTAATTGTAAGCATTTTTGTTAAGTAGAAGTATTTTGATAAGTGTATTGAAGTCTTTCAAAAGTGTATAAATACATATTAAAACACTACATGTATATACATTTTAACTGAGTCGTTAAGTCATCGTTAGTCGTTACATGTAAGTGTTGTTTTGAAACCTTTAGGTTAACGATCTTGTTAAATGTTGTTAACCCAATGTTTATAATATCAAATGAGATTTTAAATTATTATATTATCATGATATTATCATGTATGAATATCTCTTAATATGATATATATACATTAAATGTCTTTACAACGATAATCGTTACATATATGTCTCGTTTAAAAATCATTAAGTTAGTAGTCTTGTTTTTACATATGTAGTTCATTGTTAATATACTTAATGATATGTTTACTTATCATAGTATCGTTTTAACTATATATATATCCATATATATGTCATCATATAGTTTTTACAAGTTTTAACGTTCGTGAATCACCGGTCAACTTGGGTGGTCAATTGTCTATATGAAACATATTTCAATTAATCAAGTCTTAACAAGTTTGATTGCTTAACATGTTGGAAAAATTTAATCATGTAAATATCAATCTCAATTAATATATATAAACATGGAAAAGTTCGGGTCACTACAGTACCTACCCGTTAAATAAATTTCGTCCCGAAATTTTAAGCTGTTGAAGGTGTTGACGAATCTTCTGGAAATAGATGCGGGTATTTCTTCTTCATCTGATCTTCACGCTCCCAGGTGAACTCGAGTCCTCTACGAGCATTCCATCGAACCTTAACAATTGGTATCTTGTTTTGCTTAAGTCTTTTAACCTCACGATCCATTATTTCGACGGGTTCTTCGATGAATTGGAGTTTTTCGTTGATTTGGATTTCATCTAACGGAATAGTGAGATCTTCTTTAGCAAAACATTTCTTCAAATTCGAGACGTGGAAAGTGTTATGTACAGCCGCGAGTTGTTGAGGTAACTCAAGTCGGTAAGCTACTGGTCCGACACGATCAATAATCTTGAATGGTCCAATATACCTTGGATTTAATTTCCCTCGTTTACCAAATCGAACAACGCCTTTCCAAGGTGCAACTTTAAGCATGACCATCTCTCCAATTTCAAATTCTATATCTTTTCTTTTAATGTCAGCGTAGCTCTTTTGTCGACTTTGGGCGGTTTTCAACCGTTGTTGAATTTGGATGATCTTCTCGGTAGTTTCTTGTATAATCTCCGGACCCGTAATCTGTCTATCCCCCACTTCATTCCAACAAATCGGAGACCTGCACTTTCTACCATAAAGTGCTTCAAACGGCGCCATCTCAATGCTTGAATGGTAGCTGTTGTTGTAGGAAAATTCTGCTAACGGTAGATGTCGATCCCAACTGTTTCCGAAATCAATAACACATGCTCGTAGCATGTCTTCAAGCGTTTGTATCGTCCTTTCGCTCTGCCATCAGTTTGTGGATGATAGGCAGTACTCATGTCTAGACGAGTTCCTAATGCTTGCTGTAATGTCTGCCAGAATCTTGAAATAAATCTGCCATCCCTATCAGAGATAATAGAGATTGGTATTCCATGTCTGGAGACGACTTCCTTCAAATACAGTCGTGCTAACTTCTCCATCTTGTCATCTTCTCTTATTGGCAGGAAGTGTGCTGATTTGGTGAGACGATCAACTATTACCCAAATAGTATCAAAACCACTTGCAGTCCTTGGCAATTTAGTGATGAAATCCATGGTAATGTTTTCCCATTTCCATTCCGGGATTTCGGGTTGTTGAAGTAGACCTGATGGTTTCTGATGCTCAGCTTTGACCTTAGAACACGTCAAACATTCTCCTATGTATTTAGCAACATCGGCTTTCATACCCGGCCACCAAAAATGTTTCTTGAGATCCTTGTACATCTTCCCCGTTCCAGGATGTATTGAGTATCTGGTTTTATGAGCTTCTCTAAGTACCATTTCTCTCATATCTCCAAATCTTGGTACCCAAATCCTTTCAGCCCTATACCGGGTTCCGTCTTCCTGAATATTAAGATGCTTCTCCGATCCTTTGGGTATTTCATCCTTTAAATTTCCCTCTTTTAAAACTCCTTGTTGCGCCTCCTTTATTTGAGTAGTAAGGTTATTATGAATCATTATGTTCATAGATTTTACTCGAATGGGTTCTCTGTCCTTCCTGCTCAAGGCATCGGCTACCACATTTGCCTTCCCCAGGTGGTAACGAATCTCAAAGTCGTAATCATTCAATAATTCAATCCACCTACGCTGTCTCATATTCAGTTGTTTCTGATTAAATATGTGTTGAAGACTTTTGTGGTCGGTATATATAATACTTTTGACCCCGTATAAGTAGTGCCTCCAAGTCTTTAATGCAAAAACAACCGCGCCTAATTCCAAATCATGCGTCGTATAATTTTGTTCGTGAATCTTCAATTGTCTAGACGCATAAGCAATCACCTTCGTTCGTTGCATTAATACATAACCGAGACCTTGCTTTGATGCGTCACAATAAATCACAAAATCATCATTCCCTTCAGGCAATGACAATATAGGTGCCGTAGTTAGCTTTTTCTTCAATAACTGAAACGCTTTCTCTTGTTCATCATTCCATTCAAATTTCTTCCCTTTATGCGTTAATGCAGTCAAGGGTTTTGCTATTCTGGAAAAGTCTTGGATGAACCTTCTGTAGTAACCAGCTAGTCCTAAAAACTGGCGTATGTGTTTCGGAGTTTTCGGGGTTTCCCACTTTTCAACAGTTTCTATCTTTGCCGGATCCACCTTAATACCTTCTTTGTTCACAATGTGACCGAGGAATTGAACTTCTTCCAACCAAAATGCACACTTTGAAAACTTAGCGTACAATTCTTCCTTCCTCAATACTTCTAACACCTTTCTCAAATGTTCACCGTGTTCTTGGTCATTCTTTGAGTAAATAAGTATGTCATCAATGAAAACAATGACAAACTTGTCAAGGTATGGTCCACACACTCGGTTCATAAGGTCCATGAACACAGCTGGTGCATTAGTTAAACCAAACGGCATGACCATAAACTCGTAATGACCGTAACGTGTTCTGAAAGCAGTCTTTGGAATATCATCTTCTTTCACCCGCATTTGATGATACCCGGAATGTAAGTCAATCTTTGAATAAACAGACGAGCCTTGTAGTTGATCAAATAAGTCATCGATTCTCGGTAGTGGGTAGCGGTTCTTGATGGTAAGTTTGTTCAACTCTCGGTAGTCGATACATAACCTGAATGTACCATCTTTCTTCTTGACAAACAAAACAGGAGCTCCCCACGGTGATGTGCTTGGTCGAATGAAACCACGCTCTAAAAGTTCTTGTAATTGGCTTTGCAGTTCTTTCATCTCGCTGGGTGCGAGTCTGTAAGGAGCACGAGCTATTGGTGCAGCTCCTGGTACAAGATCTATTTAAAATTCAACGGATCGATGTGGGGGTAATCCCGGTAATTCTTTCGGAAATACATCGGGAAATTCTTTTGCAATGGGAACATCATTGATGCTCTTTTCTTCAATTTGTACTTTCTCTACGTGTGCTAGAACAGCATAGCAACCTTTTCTTATTAGTTTTTGTGCCTTCAAATTACTAATAAGATGTAGCTTCGTGTTGCCCTTTTCTCCGTACACCATTAAGGGTTTTCCTTTTTCTCGTATAATGCGAATTGCATTTTTGTAACAAACGATCTCTGCTTTCACTTCTTTCAACCAGTCCATACCGATTATCACATCAAAACTCCCTAACTCTACTGGTATCAAGTCAATCTTAAATGTTTCGCTAACCAGTTTAATTTCTCGATTCCGACATATATTATCTGCTGAAATTAATTTACCATTTGCTAATTCGAGTAAAAATTTACTATCCAAAGGCGTCAATGGACAACTTAATTTAGCACAAAAATCTCTACTCATATAGCTTCTATCCGCACCCGAATCAAATAAAACGTAAGCAGATTTATTGTCAATAAGAAACGTACCCGTAACAAGCTCCGGGTCTTCCTGTGCCTCTGCCGCATTAATATTGAAAACTCTTCCGCGGCCTTGTCCATTCGTGTTCTCCTAGTTCGGGCAATTTCTAATAATGTGGCCTGGTTTTCCACATTTATAACAAACTACATTGGCATAACTTGCTCCGACACTACTTGCTCCGCCATTACTCGTTCCGACACCACTTGCTCCGCCATTACTCGTTCCGACACCATTTGTTCCTTTCGTTCTATTAACCCCTGGTCCGTAGACCTCACACTTCGCCGCGCTATGACCATTTCTTTTACACTTGTTGCAAAATTTGGTGCAGAACCCCGAGTGATACTTTTCACACCTTTGGCATAGCTGCTTCTGATTGTTGTTGTTGCGGTTATTATTGTTGTTGGGATGATTGTTGTAGTTGCTGTTGTTGTTGTTGTTGTTATTGTTGTTGGGCCGTTTGTTGTAGTTGCGATTGATGTTGCGATTGTTGGGATAATTGTTGCGATTATTGTTGTAATTGCTGTTGTTGTTGTATTGGTGATTCTTATCACCGTTTTCCTCCCACTTTCTTTTAACTTGCTTCACATTGGCCTCTTCAGCAGTCTGTTCTTTAATTCTTTCTTCAATCTGGTTCACTAGTTTGTGAGCCATTCTACATGCCTGTTGTATGGAGGCGGGCTCGTGTGAACTTATATCTTCTTGGATTCTTTCCGGTAATCCTTTCACAAATGCGTCGATCTTCTCTTCCTCATCTTCGAATGCTCCCGGACACAATAGGCACAATTCTGTGAATCGTCTTTCGTACGTGGTAATATCAAATCCTTGGGTTCGTAACCCTCTAAGTTCTGTCTTGAGCTTATTGACCTCGGTTCTGGGACGGTACTTCTCGTTCATCAAGTGCTTGAATGCTGACCACGGTAGTGCGTACGCATCGTCTTGTCCCACTTGCTCTAGATAGGTATTCCACCATGTTAACGCAGAACCTGTGAAGGTATGCGTAGCTTACTTCACTTTGTCCTCTTCAGTACACTTACTTATGGCAAACACCGATTCGACCTTCTCGGTCCACCGTTTCAATCCGATCGGTCCTTCGGTTCCATCAAATTCCAAAGGTTTGCAGGCAGTGAATTCTTTGTAGGTGCATCCTACACGATTTCCTGTACTGCTAGATCCAAGGTTATTGTTGGTATGTAGCGCAGCCTGTACTGCGGCTATGTTTGAAGCTAGAAAAGTACGGAATTCCTCTTCATTCATATTCACGGTGTGTCGAGTAGTCGGTGCCATTTCCTTCAAAATTATCAAATGGAACAAGTTAATCATACAGAATATTAAGAGTAGTTAATAGTATTTCGTAGCATAATATGAACTCATTTATAAAAGCTTTTTCTTCATATTAGCGTTTTATAAGTTTAAATTCGGGTAGTACCTACCCGTTAAGTTCATACTTAGTAGCTAATATACAATTCAACTACTACAATTCTATATGAAAAACTGATTATAACAATATTTCGCGTTCAAACTTTTATACAATATTTTACAAACTTACAATACCGCTTATTTTACATAAAGCATGAAATATAGCACACAATAACTTTGATACAAGATAGTTGTAAAGATAATTCTAGCTAGTACACAAGTCGTTCAGCAAAGGCAATAAAGACACGTAATTCATACGTCCAGAAACAAGTCATGCATTCTGGTTTTACTAGGACTACTTCCCATCCTTGGTCTTGTGGAACATAACCGTTATGGCCGTTGATAAGACAGCGTGTTGTAATGTCATCAAAGGGACGAGGGTTACGTAATGTCCAACAGTCCCGTAACAATCTAAAAACCTCATTTCTTACCCCAATTACCGACTCCGTCACTTGTGGGAACGTTTTGTTTAATAGTTGTAGCCCGATGTTCTTGTTCTCACTTTGGTGAGAAGCGAACATTACTAATCCGTAAGTATAACATGCTTCTTTATGTTGCATGTTAGCCGCTTTTTCTAAATCACGAAGTCCAATATTCGGATATATTGAGTCAAAATAATTTCTTAACCCATTGCGTAAAATAGCATTTGGGTTCCCCGCAATATATGCGTCAAAGTAAACACATCGTAACTTATGGATTTCCCAATGTGATATCCCCCATCTTTCGAACGAAAGCCTTTTATAAACCAAGGCATTCTTGGAACGTTCTTCGAATGTCTTACAAACTGATCTCGCCTTAAATAGTTGTGTCGAAGAATTCTGACCGACTCTAGACAAGATTTCATCAATCATGTCTCCGGGTAGGTCTCTTAAAATATTGGGTTGTCTATCCATTTTGTGTTTTTATACTGTAAAATAGACAAGAGTTAGATTCATAAAAAAAAATACTTATTAATACAAGCAATTTTTACATATATCATAAAGCATAAGCACACTATATTACATATATTACACCACACGAATACAACTATCTTATTCCGACTCGCTTGTTTCTTCTTCTTCGGTTTTGGTTCGTTTTGCCAAGTTTCTAGGGATATATGATGTTCCCCTAATACTAGCTGTTATTTTCCACAACGGTTTAGAAAAACCTGGTGGTTTAGAGGTTCCTGGGTCATTGTTACAACTTAAGGACTTCGGGGGTTGACGATACATATAAAGTTCATCGGGGTTGGAATTATATTTCTCTATTTTTATGCCCTTTCCCTTATTATTTTCTTTTGCCTTTTTAAATTCAGTTGGGATAATTTCTATAACATCATCGGAATTCTCGTCGGAATCCGATTCATCGGAGAATTGGTAATCCTCCCAATATTTTGCTTCCTTGGCGGAAACACCATTGACCATAATTAACCTTGGTCGGTTGGTTGAGGATTTTCTTTTACTTAACCGTTTTATTATTTCCCCCACCGGTTCTATTTCCTCCTCCGGTTCCTCTTCTTCCGGTTCTGATTCTTCTTCCGATTCCGACTCTTATTCCGGTTCCTCTTCGGGAACTTGTGAATCAGTCCACGAATCATTCCAATTTACATTTGACTCTTCATTATTATTAGGTGAGTCAATGAGACTTGTTCTAGAGGTAGACATCTATCACATAATATCAAACACGTTAAGAGATTAATATATCACATAATATTCACATGTTAAAAATATATAGTTTCCAACAAAATTTGTTAAGCAATCATTTTTCAAGTAAACACGGTCGAAGTCCAGACTCACTAATGCACCCTAACAAACTTGATAAGACACACTAATGCAAAATTCTGGTTCTCTAAGACCAACGCTCGGATACCAACTGAAATGTCCCGTTCTTATTGATTAAAAACGTTCCATATTAATTGATTTCGTTGCGAGGTTTTGACCTCTATATGAGACGTTTTTCAAAGACTGCATTCATTTTTAAAACAAACCATAACCTTTATTTCATAAATAAAGGTTTAAAAAGCTTTACGTAGATTATCAAATAATGATAATCTAAAATATCCTGTTTACACACGACCATTACATAATGGTTTACAATACAAATATGTTACATCGAAATCAGTTTCTTGAATGCAGTTTTTACACAATATCATACAAACATGGACTCCAAATCTTGTCCTTATTTTAGTATGCAACAGCGGAAGCTCTTAATATTCACCTGAGAATAAACATGCTTTAAACGTCAACAAAAATGTTGGTGAGTTATAGGTTTAACCTATATATATCAAATCGTAACAATAGACCACAAGATTTCATATTTCAATACACATCTCATACATAGAGATAAAAATCATTCATATGGTGAACACCTGGTAACCGACATTAACAAGATGCATATATAAGAATATCCCCATCATTCCGGGACACCCTTCGGATATGATATAAATTTCGAAGTACTAAAGCATCCGGTACATTGGATGGGGTTTGTTAGGCCCAATAGATCTATCTTTAGGATTCGCGTCAATTAGGGTGTCTGTTCCCTAATTCTTAGATTACCAGACTTAATAAAAAGGGGCATATTCGATTTCGATAATTCAACCATAGAATGTAGTTTCACGTACTTGTGTCTATTTTGTAAATCATTTATAAAACCTGCATGTATTCTCATCCCAAAAATATTAGATTTTAAAAGTGGGACTATAACTCACTTTCACAGATTTTTACTTCGTCGGGAAGTAAGACTTGGCCACTGGTTGATTCACGAACCTATAACAATATATACATATATATCAAAGTATGTTCAAAATATATTTACAACACTTTTAATATATTTTGATGTTTTAAGTTTATTAAGTCAGCTGTCCTCGTTAGTAACCTACAACTAGTTGTCCACAGTTAGATGTACAGAAATAAATCGATAAATATTATCTTGAATCAATCCACGACCCAGTGTATACGTATCTCAGTATTGATCACAACTCAAACTATATATATTTTGGAATCAACCTCAACCCTGTATAGCTAACTCCAACATTCACATATAGAGTGTCTATGGTTGTTCCGAAATATATATAGATGTGTCGACATGATAGGTCGAAACATTGTATACGTGTCTATGGTATCTCAAGATTACATAATATACAATACAAGTTGATTAAGTTATGGTTGGAATAGATTTGTTACCAATTTTCACGTAGCTAAAATGAGAAAAATTATCCAATCTTGTTTTACCCATAACTTCTTCATTTTAAATCCGTTTTGAGTGAATCAAATTGCTATGGTTTCATATTGAACTCTATTTTATGAATCTAAACAGAAAAAGTATAGGTTTATAGTCGGAAAAATAAGTTACAAGTCGTTTTTGTAAAGGTAGTCATTTCAGTCGAAAGAACGACGTCTAGATGACCATTTTAGAAAACATACTTCCACTTTGAGTTTAACCATAATTTTTGGATATAGTTTCATGTTCATAATAAAAATCATTTTCTCAGAATAAAAACTTTTAAATCAAAGTTTATCATAGTTTTTAATTAACTAACCCAAAACAGCCCGCGGTGTTACTACGACGGCGTAAATCCAGTTTTACGGTGTTTTTCGTGTTTCCAGGTTTTAAATCATTAAGTTAGCATATCATATAGATATAGAACATGTGTTTAGTTGATTTTAAAAGTCAAGTTAGAAGGATTAACTTTTGTTTGCGAACAAGTTTAGAATTAACTAAACTATGTTCTAGTGATTACAAGTTTAAACCTTCGAATAAGATAGCTTTATATGTATGAATAGAATGATGTTATGAACATCATTACTACCTTAAGTTCCTTGGATAAACCTACTGGAAAAGAGAAAAATGGATCTAGCTTCAACGGATCCTTGGATGGCTCGAAGTTCTTGAAGCAGAATCATGACACGAAAACAAGTTCAAGTAAGATCATCACTTGAAATAAGATTGTTATAGTTATAGAAATTGAACCAAAGTTTGAATATGATTATTACCTTGTATTAGAATGATAACCTACTGTAAGAAACAAAGATTTCTTGAGGTTGGAAGATCACCTTACAAGATTGGAAGTGAGCTAGCAAACTTGAAAGTATTCTTGATTTTATGTAACTAGAACTTGTAGAATATATGAAGAACACTTAGAACTTGAAGATAGAACTTGAGAGAGATTAATTAGATGAAGAAAATTGAAGAATGAAAGTGTTTGTAGGTGTTTTTGGTCGTTGGTGTATGGATTAGATATAAAGGATATGTAATTTTGTTTTCATGTAAATAAGTCATGAATGATTACTCATATTTTTGTAATTTTATGAGATATTTCATGCTAGTTGCCAAATGATGGTTCCCACATGTGTTAGGTGACTCACATGGGCTGCTAAGAGCTGATCATTGGAGTGTATATACCAATAGTACATACATCTAAAAGCTGTGTATTGTACGAGTACGAATACGGGTGCATACGAGTAGAATTGTTGATGAAACTGAACGAGGATGTAATTGTAAGCATTTTTGTTAAGTAGAAGTATTTTGATAAGTGTATTGAAGTCTTTCAAAAGTGTATAAATACATATTAAAACACTACATGTATATACATTTTAACTGAGTCGTTAAGTCATCGTTAGTCGTTACATGTAAGTGTTGTTTTGAAACCTTTAGGTTAACGATCTTGTTAAATGTTGTTAACCCAATGTTTATAATATCAAATGAGATTTTAAATTATTATATTATCATGATATTATCATGTATGAATATCTCTTAATATGATATATATACATTAAATGTCTTTACAACGATAATCGTTACATATATGTCTCGTTTAAAAATCATTAAGTTAGTAGTCTTGTTTTTACATATGTAGTTCATTGTTAATATACTTAATGATATGTTTACTTATCATAGTATCATTTTAACTATATATATATCCATATATATGTCATCATATAGTTTTTACAAGTTTTAACGTTCGTGAATCACCGGTCAACTTGGGTGGTCAATTGTCTATATGAAACATATTTCAATTAATCAAGTCTTAACAAGTTTGATTGCTTAACATGTTGGAAACATTTAATCATGTAAATATCAATCTCAATTAATATATATAAACATGGAAAAGTTCGGGTCACTACAGTACCTACCCGTTAAATAAATTTCGTCCCGAAATTTTAAGCTGTTGAAGGTGTTGACGAATCTTCTGGAAATAGATGCGGGTATTTCTTCTTCATCTGATCTTCACGCTCCCAGGTGAACTCGGGTCCTCTACGAGCATTCCATCGAACCTTAACAATTGGTATCTTGTTTTGCTTAAGTCTTTTAACCTCACGATCCATTATTTCAACGGGTTCTTCGATGAATTGGAGTTTTTCGTTGATTTGGATTTCATCTAACGGAATAGTGAGATCTTCTTTAGCAAAACATTTCTTCAAATTCGAGACGTGGAAAGTGTTATGTACAGCCGCGAGTTGTTGAGGTAACTCAAGTCGGTAAGCTACTGGTCCGACACGATCAATAATCTTGAATGGTCCAATATACCTTGGATTTAATTTCCCTCGTTTACCAAATCGAACAACGCCTTTCCAAGGTGCAACTTTAAGCATGACCATCTCTCCAATTTCAAATTCTATATCTTTTCTTTTAATGTCAGCGTAGCTCTTTTGTCGACTTTGGGCGGTTTTCAACCGTTGTTGAATTTGGATGATCTTCTCGGTAGTTTCTTGTATAATCTCCGGACCCGTAATCTGTCTATCCCCCACTTCATTCCAACAAATCGGAGACCTGCACTTTCTACCATAAAGTGCTTCAAACGGCGCCATCTCAATGCTTGAATGGTAGCTGTTGTTGTAGGAAAATTCTGCTAACGGTAGATGTCGATCCCAACTGTTTCCGAAATCAATAACACATGCTCGTAGCATGTCTTCAAGCGTTTGTATCGTCCTTTCGCTCTGCCCATCAGTTTGTGGATGATAGGCAGTACTCATGTCTAGACGAGTTCCTAATGCTTGCTGTAATGTCTGCCAGAATCTTGAAATAAATCTGCCATCCCTATCAGAGATAATAGAGATTGGTATTCCATGTCTGGAGACGACTTCCTTCAAATACAGTCGTGCTAACTTCTCCATCTTGTCATCTTCTCTTATTGGCAGGAAGTGTGCTGATTTGGTGAGACGATCAACTATTACCCAAATAGTATCAAAAGCACTTGCAGTCCTTGGCAATTTAGTGATGAAATCCATGGTAATGTTTTCCCATTTCCATTCCGGGATTTCGGGTTGTTGAAGTAGACCTGATGGTTTCTGATGCTCAGCTTTGACCTTAGAACACGTCAAACATTCTCCTACGTATTTAGCAACATCGGCTTTCATACCCGGCCACCAAAAATGTTTCTTGAGATCCTTGTACATCTTCCCCGTTCCAGGATGTATTGAGTATCTGGTTTTATGAGCTTCTCTAAGTACCATTTCTCTCATATCTCCAAATCTTGGTACCCAAATCCTTTCAGCCCTATACCGGGTTCCGTCTTCCCGAATATTAAGATGCTTCTCCGATCCTTTGGGTATTTCATCCTTTAAATTTCCCTCTTTTAAAACTCCTTGTTGCGCCTCCTTTATTTGAGTAGTAAGGTTATTATGAATCATTATGTTCATAGATTTTACTCGAATGGGTTCTCTGTCCTTCCTGTTCAAGGCATCGGCTACCACATTTGCCTTCCCCGGGTGGTAACGAATCTCAAAGTCGTAATCATTCAATAATTCAATCCACCTACGCTGTCTCATATTCAGTTGTTTCTGATTAAATATGTGTTGAAGACTTTTGTGGTCGGTATATATAATACTTTTGACCCCATATAAGTAGTGCCTCCAAGTCTTTAATGCAAAAACAACCGCGCCTAATTCCAAATCATGCGTCGTATAATTTTGGTCGTGAATCTTCAATTGTCTAGACGCATAAGCAATCACCTTCGTTCGTTGCATTAATACACAACCGAGACCTTGCTTTGATGCGTCACAATAAATGGAGCTGGAATCTCCTCTGGATCCTCGTCTCCGTCTGAGACGTCCATAAGGTCAAGCACGAGTCCACTGGAAGGTAAATCGCCAGAGTCGTCGGAGGGTAGCGGTGACGGGATCTGTGAGTCAGCAACAATGGTAGGCGATGCAGCGGACGAATCTGAGCCAGTCTCCAAATCAACGATAATGGGCAGTATGTCTGACATCTGAACAAAGGAAAATAACTTTTTCCATGTCAGTAAGACATATAGCAAGCACGTAATTAGGCACTACAACATCCTAGCAGTACATATCATGGTAATATTAACAAAATCCTACAAAAGTATCATGCAATCTAAAGCAGATAGTAGCATGCAGTAGCGAGAATAAGCATTAGTATACAGCAAGTAGACATAGTAGTAAAAGTAAGCAGTAGCATGCAGTAAGTTCCGCAGAAACAGTTAAACAAGCAAGTTGTAGATTAGTCCTATCAGTGAATCATACTTGGCTCGGTCAAGACTCACTAATGCAACCTAATTCCCTACAACCAATGCTCTGATACAAAATGTGACGCCCCGTACAAAATCATCGTGTACGATTCGTCAACAACATGATCTTTACACGGTCAAATACTACATGCTGTTTGAAAACCAGTTTTGCATTCATAAAAAAAAAGATAGCGTTTACAAAAGATAACATGACACAAAAGGTCGTTACAAAGTCATTATTTGAAAATAACATAAGTTACGAATGCAAGATAAAAGTTCCATGATTGAGACATCTCTAAGTAATGCAGCGGAAATCTAACACAGCAGGTCCATAACAGCACGTCTATAACACCAAGACAGCAAGTCTAACAGCGGAAGCAACATCGTCTAAGCACCTGAGAATTACACGCTTAAAAGTCAACACGAATGTTGGTGAGTTATAGTTTAATTATAACAGTAATGTAGTGTAGACCACGAGTTATCGTATTCAAAACAGTTTGAAAAGTATATGCTTATCCGTGGGCACCCGGTAACCAACTTAACGTAATAATGATACCCCCTAAAAGTACACTTGGTGAGTGCGTATATTCTCGAAGAATTAAACACCCGTTAAATGCTAGCGCGACTAGCCCGAGTGGGGATGTCAAACCCTATGGATCCATATCTAAGTTTCGCGTCTACCGGTTCAAAAACCAATAGTTAAACGTTACCGTGCTAAGGGGAAAGTTTATGCCGTTATATAACTCACACATATGTAAAGTTTAAGTACTCGTGTCAAGTAAGTAAAACATAGAAAGCGCATGTATTCTCAGTCCCAAAAATAGTATAAGTAAAAGGGATGCTATAACTCACAGTGAATAAGCAGTAAAAGTCGATACGAGGTAAGTAAGCGAGTAAGTCGGTCCGAAAGGTCGTCAACCTAAGTCAAAGGTTACTAGGTCAGTATGTTGTCCCAAAAGGTTTAAAAGTACATGAATTAAGTTTAAGTGTCATCATCGTCATCATCATCATTCGTAAAAGGTAAAGTAAGTTTGACAAAAGTAGTGATCAAAACAATAGGCTGACTTCGGTCAGCTGCTACGACCTCTATGCAAAACGAAAAGACGCGTAGTCATTGGCTATGGATCTGTATGTGAGTCCTCTAACCGCTGACCAATTTTCAGAATCTAACTCGTCTTCGTTTGACCGTGGCGATGGTTTAAGTGCGAGTAGGTCAAAAATTTCAGCACGATATTACAAGGGCGTAGTGACTTTCGGAAGGCCATAAATCCTAAACCGTATATCGGATTAAGACGAGGCCTAAACGAAAAGTCATCTAATCGAAACGAACTAACTGAAAATCAGTTTTTTAGAAGTCCAGGAATCCGATCAGATCCCGAAAAACAGTAAACAAGTGCTCCGGTGGGGTTCTTGGTACTTGATGCTCATCACGGTTCTCATCCTTGATGCTTGTAGCTTCAAGTGTACAACTCATTGATGGGTTAGCGTCACATTAACCAAGATTCAACCATAAACACACAATATGTTAAGACCAAGTAAGAACACAACTCATTTAAGAGTCTTAGATGGATGATGAACCAAGGTTACATCATATCCTTAGTCTTAACACAATTACAAGTTCTATTTACAACTAAAGCTACAAACTTTACTTCAATCAAACAAGTATGAACACAATCTTAATCAAATAAAGTAATGGAACCCTAAGCTAGAGAGCTTGGATCCTTTTCACACAAGTTATGAGATTACAAAGCTAGAAAGCTTGAATCTTTGGTGTTCTTGAAGACCTTGAAGCATAAAGCTTAGATCTTTAAGTTACATGAAGACCATAAACACAAGTTTAGATCTTTATAACAAAGTAATGATATCATAAGTTAGAAAACTTAGATCCAACAAAAGATATGAAGATTCAAAGCTAGAAAGCTTGAATCTTGGTTGTTCTTGAAGATCTTGAAGCATAAACCTTGGATCTTTAAGTTACATGAAGATTACAAACACAAGTTTGAATCTTTACAACAAAATAATAAGATTAAAGCTAAAAGATTTAGATCTACAAAATAGGTGAAGATTCAAATCTAGAAAGCTTGAATCTTCCATGTTCTTGAAGGATTCAAATCCATGTTTGAATCTACAAGATGTAATCAAGATCAAAAGCTAAAAAGATAGACCCTTTGATGATGATGATGATGATTTCGTGAAAGAGAAAGGAAGAAGAGGAAGAAAAATCAAATACTTACACTTTTTATAGAGAGAAAGACTAGAGAAAGAATTAGAGAGTAAGTGTGTGTAAAATGCAAATGAGAGCAAGTGTAAAATGGATGGAATAAGGTTTGTATTTATAGGTGGTGAGGGTGTAGGAGGGGTGTTTAGGCCGTGGGATTAGAGGGGGACAAGGGGGACACCTTTTTGCTTTTTGGTTAATGGTTGTCTAAAGTTGGTGCTTATGTTAGTATCCCATGCAACATTAAGGATAATACTTGACAAAAATGCTAGTATGTTCCCTCTAATAAATAGGCATTTGTCTTACTTATTAATGGGTCACTAGTTACTTATAATTGGACTAATTAAATAGTCCACTAACTAGTGTAGGGTGGGCTAAGGTCTAACAAGGTAGAAAGTCCAACAAGACTAACTAGTGTGTTCTAGTAAATTACTAAGCGTAATTAAGCATCCAAAAACCCAAGTAATTGTTATTATAAAATAACAATTAGTATTTCGCAGTCATAATATTCCGATTACGACAAAAGTTAAACATGTACGCAGTACGCAGTTCGTTAAAAACTTCAAGTAACACTAACGGTCATAAAGGCTTTCGGGGGTTAAGTTAAGTATCCTACGTACTTAATGATACGTTTTAACATATAAATGAAAGTAATCAACATGTAGTAAGATTCCAGAGTATAAAATAGCACAGTACGCACAAATACGCAGTTTCGCGAGAACACAAAGCACAAAAGCAAGTCGAAAAAGTCGGGTCGTTATATATATATATATATATATATTGTTGTATTACGTTTTTGTTTTTCACATATTAGAAATATTACTACGTATAACATTTTTTTGAATACTTAGTGAATATCTTATAATCCATTGAATATGGATATGGATTTATCAAATGAAATTATATTGAATTCAGAGAGCTGCAGACATTAATTGCCGACGTCATCTTGGACCAGAATGCAGCAGATTCTTGGCGCTGTTCATTATCTTCAGACGGGTCATACTCGGTCAAACAAATTTCGCGGATGTTAGACAACACTTATTTACCGAATGCATCAACGGGTCTTGAAATATATCGTAACAAGTTAGTTCCAAAAAAGTGGAGATTTTCGTCTGGAGAACGTCGAAGAAAAAGATACCGGTTAGAATTGAGCTCGATAAAAAGGGGATTGATCTTCATAGTCTTCGTTGCCCAATATGTGATGACGACTTAGAATTGGTGGAGCACGCTCTTCTTTCGTGTAAGCAAGTGGCGGATTTATGGGGTCGTATTTTCAATTGGTGGAATATAAGTCCTTTCAATATAAGTAATCTTGATAATTTCATCAAATCTTCCAATGGCAATAATTACTCCAAAGTTGGCAAATTGGTGTGGCAAGCCACTCGTTGGATTGAGATGTATCTCATTTGGAAATATCGAAACAATATGGTGTTCCGCAACAAAAAATGAAACATTCCGATGGCTCTAAGTGAGTTGCAACTCATCTCCTTCGAGTGGATTTCCAAAAGACTTCGTGGCGTTAATATCGATTGGGACACATGGAAATCTAACTCAAATTATTACTTGTATCATTTTTAGTTGTATTGTATGCTTTGGTTGCTTTCTTCGTAGCCATTTTTTTCTTTTTCGTGTTTCATTGTTTAGTTAGGTTCGTGTATCTTCCCCTTTTTTGAGGGTGACTTTCGTGTATCTTTTTCGTTATTATTTATTGCGGTTCAAAAAAAAATATTGATTAATTTTTTTTTTTCTAAATGATATGATATGACATCACTTAATCAATATTCAATCAGGGATGATAAATAAACTCGTACTCGATGGAGAAAACTGAAATTCGATAATTTTGGGACGATTTTGACCGGGTAAATGAGTTTAGGAATTAGGATTGAGTAAGCGGATAGTTTTTAATTTTTTCGCTAGTTTGGGTCCAGGTGCTCACTTTTGTCGTTCTTTAGCATGTTTCCGAACGTGCTGAGTGAAGTAATTATTTGTACACATAGACACAGTATTAAATCTTCAGTTAAATTTTTTTTTTTTTTGAAAAGCAAGATGAAATATATTACCAACGAACAGAATTACAATGTGAGGCGTCGGTCAAAACAAGATTGACCGACCCGAGCTAATGTTACACGATTACAATTACAATAACACACTTTCGACACATTTCAATAACATACTAAAGATCTAGATATCTTTGAGGATTAACAAGCCAATTTAGCCAATCGATTGTATTGCCTTTAACCCCAAGCCGAGACCCATTCGAATGATTTAATTTGGATCTCATTAACTAAAACCGAAGCACACCACGAATCATTTCGAAACACCTTTGAGTTTCGATTCTTCCACAAATAATAAGCACTCACCCATACCACGGCTTGCCAAATTTTTTGACCAAGAGCGGTAGACGGGAGAGATAAAGCACCTTCAATACTATTGATGTTAACAAAATTACAAGAGCCAAAGTTCCACCACTTATGAATCCGAGACCAAACATCACGAGCAAACTTACAAACAATAAGGGTGTGATCGACCGATTCAAGATCATCATCACAAATGGGGCATCGAACACTATGGAGGTCAATCCCCCTTTTGTCAATTTCGATCCGAACCGGAATTCTCCTCTTTAACGACCTCCAAACGAAAATTTCAATTTTTTTAGGAACCAATTTGTTTCTTAAAGTTTTTTTAGGACCGATAGGATTACCAAGGATATGAGCGTCAAGGAGTGATGATAATTTCTTGACCGTGAACACACCGTTATTCGCAAGACTCCACTTCCAAGATTCTCGAGCATTGAGATCGAAATTAAAAGATTTGATTAAGTTTTCGATTTCCACCAATTCATCTAGTGTTCTTCCTGTAGGTGTACGACTCCAAGACTAGGCAATAAAATGCGAAGAATGATTCTGACCACCAGGACCTGTAAAAACATTAGCACCATCAATAAAAGACAATTGGGCCGTAACATGGCCTGCTGTATGTTGGGCTGGATCAGGAGCATCGGTATGGGCTGGGACATCAAACAGCGCATGAATATGAGCAGGATCATCCCCAACAGTTGAAATGTCCCGTTCTTATTGATTAAAAACGTTCCATATTAATTGATTTCGTTGCGAGGTTTTGACCTCTATATGAGACGTTTTTCAAAGACTGCATTCATTTTTAAAACAAACCATAACCTTTATTTCATAAATAAAGGTTTAAAAAGCTTTACGTAGATTATCAAATAATGATAATCTAAAATATCCTGTTTACACACGACCATTACATAATGGTTTACAATACAAATATGTTACATCGAAATCAGTTTCTTGAATGCAGTTTTTACACAATATCATACAAACATGGACTCCAAATCTTGTCCTTATTTTAGTATGCAACAGCGGAAGCTCTTAATATTCACCTGAGAATAAACATGCTTTAAACGTCAACAAAAATGTTGGTGAGTTATAGGTTTAACCTATATATATCAAATCGTAACAATAGACCACAAGATTTCATATTTCAATACACATCCCATACATAGAGATAAAAATCATTCATATGATGAACACCTGGTAACCGACAATAACAAGATGCATATATAAGAATATCCCCATCATTCCGGGACACCCTTCGGATATGATATAAATTTCGAAGTACTAAAGCATCCGGTACTTTGGATGGGGTTTGTTAGGCCCAATAGATCTATCTTTAGGATTCGCGTCAATTAGGGTGTCTGTTCCCTAATTCTTAGATTACCAGACTTAATAAAAAGGGGCATATTCGATTTTGATAATTCAACCATAGAATGTAATTTCACGTACTTGTGTCTATTTTGTAAATCATTTATAAAACCTGCATGTATTCTCATCCCAAAAATATTAGATTTTAAAAGTGGGACTATAACTCACTTTCACAGATTTTTACTTCGTCGGGAAGTAAGACTTGGCCACTGTTGATTCACGAACCTATAACAATATATACATATATATTAAAGTATGTTCAAAATATATTTACAGCACTTTTAATATATTTTGATGTTTTAAGTTTATTAAGTCAGCTGTCCTCGTTAGTAACCTATAACTAGTTGTCCACAGTTAGATGTACAGAAATAAATCGATAAATATTATCTTGAATCAATCCACGACCCAGTGTATACGTATCTCAGTATTGATCACAACTCAAACTATATATATTTTGGAATCAACCTCAACCCTGTATAGCTAACTCCAACATTCACATATAGAGTGTCTATGGTTGTTCCGAAATATATATAGATGTGTCGACATGATAGGTCGAAACATTGTATACGTGTCTATGGTATCTCAAGATTACATAATATACAATACAAGTTGATTAAGTTATGGTTGGAATAGATTTGTTACCAATTTTCACGTAGCTAAAATGAGAAAAATTATCCAATCTTGTTTTACCCATAACTTCTTCATTTTAAATCCGTTTTGAGTGAATCAAATTGCTATGATTTCATATTGAACTCTATTTTATGAATCTAAACAGAAAAAGTATAGGTTTATAGTCGTAAAAATAAGTTACAAGTCGTTTTTGTAAAGGTAGTCATTTCAGTCGAAAGAACGACGTCTAGATGACCATTTTAGAAAACATACTTCCACTTTGAGTTTAACCATAATTTTTGGATATAGTTTCATGTTCATAATAAAAATCATTTTCTCAGAATAACAACTTTTAAATCAAAGTTTATCATAGTTTTTAATTAACTAACCCAAAACAGCCCGCGGTGTTACTACGACGGCGTAAATCCGGTTTTACGGTGTTTTTCGTGTTTCCAGGTTTTAAATCATTAAGTTAGCATATCATATAGATATAGAACATGTGTTTAGTTGATTTTAAAAGTCAAGTTAGAAGGATTAACTTTTGTTTGCGAACAAGTTTAGAATTAACTAAACTATGTTCTAGTGATTACAAGTTTAAACCTTCGAATAAGATAGCTTTATATGTATGAATCGAATGATGTTATGAACATCATTACTACCTTAATTTCCTTGGATAAACCTACTGGAAAAGAGAAAAATGGATCTAGCTTCAATGGATCCTTGGATGGCTCGAAGTTCTTGAAGCAGAATCATGACACGAAAACAAGTTCAAGTAAGATCATCACTTGAAATAAGATTGTTATAGTTATAGAAATTGAACCAAAGTTTGAATATGATTATTACCTTGTATTAGAATGATAACCTACTGTAAGAAACAAAGATTTCTTGAGGTTGGATGATCACCTTACAAGATTGGAAGTGAGCTAGCAAACTTGAAAGTATTCTTGATTTTATGAAACTAGAACTTTTGGAATTTATGAAGAACACTTAGAACTTGAAGATAGAACTTGAGAGAGATCAATTAGATGAAGAAAATTGAAGAATGAAAGTGTTTGTAGGTGTTTTTGGTCGTTGGTGTATGGATTAGATATAAAGGATATGTAATTTTGTTTTCATGTAAATAAGTCATGAATGATTACTCATATTTTTGTAATTTTATGAGATATTTCATGCTAGTTGCCAAATGATGGTTCCCACATGTGTTAGGTGACTCACATGGGCTGCTAAGAGCTGATCATTGGAGTGTATATACCAATAGTACATACATCTAAAAGCTGTGTATTGTACGAGTACGAATACGGGTGCATACGAGTAGAATTGTTGATGAAACGGAACGAGGATGTAATTGTAAGCATTTTTGTTAAGTAGAAGTATTTTGATAAGTGTATTGAAGTCTTTCAAAAGTGTATAAATACATATTAAAACACTACATGTATATACATTTTAACTGAGTCGTTAAGTCATCGTTAGTCGTTACATGTAAGTGTTGTTTTGAAACCTTTAGGTTAACGATCTTGTTAAATGTTGTTAACTCAATGTTTATAATATCAAATGAGATTTTAAATTATTATATTATCATGATATTATCATGTATGAATATCTCTTAATATGATATATATACATTAAATGTCTTTAGAACGATAATCGTTACATATATGTCTCGTTTAAAAATCATTAAGTTAGTAGTCTTGTTTTTACATATGTAGTTCATTGTTAATATACTTTATGATATGTTTTCTTATCATAGTATCATGTTAACTATATATATATATATATCCATATATATGTCATCATATAGTTTTTACAAGTTTTAACGTTCGTGAATCACCGATCAACTTGGGTGGTCAATTGTCTATATGAAACATATTTCAATTAATCAAGTCTTAACAAGTTTGATTGCTTAACATGTTGGAAACATTTAATCATGTAAATATCAATCTCAATTAATATATATAAACATGGAAAAGTTCGGGTCACTACAGTACCTACCCGTTAAATAAATTTCGTCCCGAAATTTTAAGCTGTTGAAGGTGTTGACGAATCTTCTGGAAATAGATGCGGGTATTTCTTCTTCATCTGATCTTCACGCTCCCAGGTGAACTCGGGTCCTCTACGAGCATTCCATCGAACCTTAACAATTGGTATCTTGTTTTGCTTAAGTCTTTTAACCTCACGATCCATTATTTCGACGGGTTCTTCGATGAATTGAAGTTTTTCGTTGATTTGGATTTCATCTAACGGAATAGTGAGATCTTCTTTAGCAAAACATTTCTTTAAATTCGAGACGTGGAAAGTGTTATGTACAGCCGCGAGTTGTTGAGGTAACTCTAGTCGGTAAGCTACTGGTCCGACACGATCAATAATCTTGAATGGTCCAATATACCTTGGATTTAATTTCCCTCGTTTACCAAATCGAACAACGCCTTTCCAAGGTGCAACTTTAAGCATGACCATCTCTCCAATTTCAAATTCTATATCTTTTCTTTTAATGTTAGCGTAGCTCTTTTGTCGACTTTGGGCGGTTTTCAACCGTTGTTGAATTTGGATGATCTTCTCGGTAGTTTCTTGTATAATCTCTGGACCCGTAATCTGTCTATCCCCCACTTCACTCCAACAAATTGGAGACCTGCACTTTCTACCATAAAGTGCTTCAAACGGCGCCATCTCAATGCTTGAATGGTAGCTGTTGTTGTAGGAAAATTCTGCTAACGGTAGATGTCGATCCCAACTGTTTCCGAAATCAATAACACATGCTCGTAGCATGTCTTCAAGCGTTTGTATCGTCCTTTCGCTCTGCCCATCAGTTTGTGGATGATAGGCAGTACTCATGTCTAGACGAGTTCCTAATGCTTGCTGTAATGTCTGCCAGAATCTTGAAATAAATCTGCCATCCCTATCAGAGATAATAGAGATTGGTATTCCATGTCTGGAGACGACTTCCTTCAAATACAGTCGTGCTAACTTCTCCATCTTGTCATCTTCTCTTATTGGTAGGAAGTGTGCTGATTTGGTGAGACGATCAACTATTACCCAAATAGTATCAAAACCACTTGCAGTCCTTGGCAATTTAGTGATGAAATCCATGGTAATGTTTTCCCATTTCCATTCCGGGATTTTGGGTTGTTGAAGTAGACCTGATGGTTTCTGATGCTCAGCTTTGACCTTAGAACACGTCAAACATTCTCCTACGTATTTAGCAACATCGGCTTTCATACCCGGCCACCAAAAATGTTTCTTGAGATCCTTGTACATCTTCCCCGTTCCAGGATGTATTGAGTATCTGGTTTTATGAGCTTCTCTAAGTACCATTTCTCTCATATCTCCAAATTTTGGTACCCAAATCCTTTCAGCCCTATACCGGGTTCCGTCTTCCCGAATATTAAGATGCTTCTCCGATCCTTTGGGTATTTCATCCTTTAAATTTCCCTCTTTTAAAACTCCTTGTTGCGCCTCCTTTATTTGAGTAGTAATGTTATTATGAATCATTATATTCATAGATTTTACTCGAATGGGTTCTCTGTCCTTCCTGCTCAAGGCATCGGCTACCACATTTGCCTTCCCCGGGTGGTAACGAATCTCAAAGTCGTAATCATTCAATAATTCAATCCACCTACGCTGCCTCATATTCAGTTGTTTCTGATTAAATATGTGTTGAAGACTTTTGTGGTCGGTATATATAATACTTTTGACCCCATATAAGTAGTGCCTCCAAGTCTTTAATGCAAAAACAACCGCGCCTAATTCCAAATCATGCGTCGTATAATTTTGTTCGTGAATCTTCAATTGTCTAGACGCATAAGCAATCACCTTCGTTCGTTGCATTAATACACAACCGAGACCTTGCTTTGATGCATCACAATAAATCACAAAATCATCATTCCCTTCAGGCAATGACAATATAGGTGCCGTAGTTAGCTTTTTCTTCAATAACTGAAACGCTTTCTCTTGTTCATCATTCCATTCAAATTTCTTCCCTTTATGCGTTAATGCAGTCAAGGGTTTTGCTATTCTGGAAAAGTCTTGGATGAACCTTCTGTAGTAACCAGCTAGTCCTAAAAACTGGCGTATGTGTTTCGGAGTTTTCGGGGTTTCCCACTTTTCAACAGTTTCTATCTTTGCCGGATCCACCTTAATACCTTCTTTGTTCACTATGTGACCGAGGAATTGAACTTCTTCCAACCAAAATGCACACTTTGAAAACTTAGCGTACAATTCTTCCTTCCTCAATACTTCTAACACCTTTCTCAAATGTTCACCGTGTTCTTGGTCATTCTTTGAGTAAATAAGTATGTCATCAATGAAAACAATGACAAACTTGTCAAGGTATGGTCCACACACTCGGTTCATAAGGTCCATGAACACAGCTGGTGCATTAGTTAAACCAAACGGCATGACCATAAACTCGTAATGACCGTAACGTGTTCTGAAAGCAGTCTTTGGAATATCATCTTCTTTCACCCGCATTTGATGATACCCGGAACGTAAGTCAATCTTTGAATAAACAGACGAGCCTTGTAGTTGATCAAATAAGTCGTCGATTCTCGGTAGTGGGTAGCGGTTCTTGATGGTAAGTTTGTTCAACTCTCGGTAGTCGATACACAACCTGAATGTACCATCTTTCTTCTTGACAAACAAAACAGGAGCTCCCCACGGTGATGTGCTTGGTCGAATGAAACCACGCTCTAAAAGTTCTTGTAATTGGCTTTGCAGTTCTTTCATCTCGCTGGGTGCGAGTCTGTAAGGAGCACGAGCTATTGGTGCAGCTCCTGGTACAAGATCTATTTGAAATTCAACGGATCGATGTGGGGGTAATCCCGGTAATTCTTTCGGAAATACATCGGGAAATTCTTTTGCAATGGGAACATCATTGATGCTCTTTTCTTCAGTTTGTACTTTCTCGACGTGTGCTAGAACAGCATAGCAACCTTTTCTTATTAGTTTTTGTGCCTTCAAATTACTAATAAGATGTAGCTTCGTGTTGCCCTTTTCTCCGTACACCATTAAGGGTTTTCCTTTTTCTCGTATAATGCGAATTGCATTTTTGTAACAAACGATCTCCGCTTTCACTTCTTTCAACCAGTCCATACCGATTATCACATCAAAACTCCCTAACTCTACTGGTATCAAATCAATCTTAAATGTTTCGCTAACCAGTTTAATTTCTCGATTCCGACATATATTATCTGCTGAAATTAATTTACCATTTGCTAATTCGAGTAAAAATTTACTATCCAAAGGCGTCAATGGACAACTTAATTTAGCACAAAAATCTCTACTCATATAGCTTCTATCCGCACCCGAATCAAATAAAACGTAAGCAGATTTATTGTCAATAAGAAACGTACCCGTAACAAGCTCCGGGTCTTCCTGTGCCTCTATCGCATTAATATTGAAAACTCTTCCACGGCCTTGTCCATTCGTGTTCTCCTGGTTCGGGCAATTTCTAATAATGTGGCCTGGTTTTCCACATTTATAACAAACTACATTGGCATAACTTGCTCCGACACTACTTGCTCCGCCATTACTCATTCCGACACCATTTGTTCCTTTCGTTCTATTAGCCCCTGGTCCGTAGACCTCACACTTCGCCACGCTATGACCATTTCTTTTACACTTGTTGCAAAATTTGGTGCAGAACCCCGAATGATTCTTTTCACACCTTTGGCATAGCTGCTTCTGATTGTTGTTGTTGTTGCGGTTATTATTATTGTTGGGATGATTGTTGTAGTTGCTGTTGTTGTTGTTGTTGTTGTTGTTGTTGGGCCGTTTGTTGTAGTTGCGATTGATGTTGCGATTGTTGGGATAATTGTTGCGATTATTGTTGTAATTACTGTTGTTGTTGTATTGGTGATTCTTATCACCGTTTTCCTCCCACTTTCTTTTGACTTGCTTCACATTGGCCTCTTCAGCAGTCTGTTCTTTAATTCTTTCTTCAATCTGGTTCACTAGTTTGTGAGCCATTCTACATGCCTGTTGTATGGAGGCGGGCTCGTGTGAACTTATATCTTCTTGGATTCTTTCCGGTAATCCTTTCACAAACGCGTCGATCTTCTCTTCCTCATCTTCGAATGCTCCCGGACACAATAGGCACAATTCTGTGAATCGTCTTTCGTACGTGGTAATATCAAATCCTTGGGTTCGTAACCCTCTAAGTTCTGTCTTGAGCTTATTGACCTCGGTTCTGGGACGGTACTTCTCGTTCATCAAGTGCTTGAATGCTGACCACGGTAGTGCGTACGCATCATCTTGTCCCACTTGCTCTAGATAGGTATTCCACCATGTTAACGCAGAACCTGTGAAGGTATGCGTAGCGTACTTCACTTTGTCCTCTTCAGTACACTTACTTATGGCAAACACCGATTCAACCTTCTCGGTCCACTGTTTCAATCCGATCGGTCCTTCGGTTCCATCAAATTCCAAAGGTTTGCAGGCAGTGAATTCTTTGTAGGTGCATCCTACACGATTTCCTGTACTGCTAGATCCAAGGTTATTGTTGGTATGTAGCGCAGCCTGTACTGCGGCTATGTTTGAAGCTAGAAAAGTACGGAATTCCTCTTCATTCATATTCACGGTGTGTCGAGTAGTCGGTGCCATTTCCTTCAAAATAGTTAAATGGAACAAGTTAATCATACAGAATATTAAGAGTAGTTAATAGTATTTCGTAGCATAATATGAACTCATTTATAAAAGCTTTTTCTTCATATTAGCGTTTTATAAGTTTAAATTCGGGTAGTACCTACCCGTTAAGTTCATACTTAGTAGCTAATATACAATTCAACTACTACAATTCTATATGAAAAACTGATTGTAATAATATTTCGCGTTCAAACTTTTATACAATATTTTACAAACTTACAATACCGCTTATTTTACATAAAGCATGAAATATAGCACACAATAACTTTGATACAAGATAGTTGTGAAGACAATTCTAGCTAGTACACAAGTCGTTCGGCAAAGGCAATAAAGACACGTAATTCATACGTCCAGAAACAAGTCATGCATTCTGGTTTTACTAGGACTACTTCCCATCCTTGGTCTTGTGCAACATAACCGTTATGGCCGTTGATAAGACAGCGTGTTGTAACGTCATCAAAGGGACGAGGGTTACGTAATGTCCAACAGTCCCGTAATAATCTAAAAACCTCATTTCTTACCCCAATTACCGACTCCGTCACTTGTGGAAACGTTTTGTTTAATAGTTGTAGCCCGATGTTCTTGTTCTCACTTTGGTGAGAAGCGAACATTACTAATCCGTAAGCATAACATGCTTCTTTATGTTGCATGTTAGCCGCTTTTTCTAAATCACGAAGTCCAATATTCGGATATATTGAGTCAAAATAATTTCTTAACCCGTTGTGTAAAATAGCATTTGGGTTCCCCGCAATATATGCGTCAAAGTAAACACATCGTAACTTATGGGTTTCCCAATGTGATATCCCCCATCTTTCAAACGAAAGTCTCTTATAAACCAAGACATTCTTGGAACGTTCTTCGAATGTCTTACAAACTGATCTCGCCTTAAATAGTTGTGCCGAAGAATTCTGGCCGACTCTAGACAAGATTTCATCAATCATGTCTCCGGGTAGGTCTCTTAAAATATTGGGTTGTCTATCCATTTTGTGTTTTTAAACTGTAAAATAGACAAGAGTTAGTTTCATAAAAAAATACTTATTAATACAAGCAATTTTTACATATATCATAAAGCATAAGAACACTATATTACATATATTACACCACACGAATACAACTATCTTATTCCGACTCGCTCGTTTCTTCTTCTTCGGTTTTGGTTCGTTTTGCCAAGTTTCTAGGGATATATGATGTTCCCCTAATACGAGCCGTCGTTGTCCACATTGGTTTAGAAAACCCTGGTGGTTTAGAGGTTCCCGGGTCATTGTTACAACTTAAGGACTTCGGGGGTTGACGATACATATAAAGTTCATCGGGGTTGGAATTAGATTTCTCTATTTTTATGCCCTTTCCCTTATTATTTTCTTTTGCCTTTTTAAATTCAGTTGGGGTAATTTCTATAACATCATCGGAATTCTCGTCGGAATCCGATTCATCGGAGAATTGGTAATCCTCCCAATATTTTGCTTCCTTGGCGGAAACACCATTGACCATAATTAACTTTGGTCGGTTGGTTGAGGATTTTCTTTTACTTAACCGTTTTATTATTTCCCCCACCGGTTCTATTTCTTCATCCGGTTCCGATTCTTCTTCCGGTTCCGATTCTTCTTCCGGTTCCTCTTCGGGAACTTGTGAATCAGTCCACAAATCATTCCAATTTACATTTGACTCGTCATTATTATTAGGTGAGTCAATGGGACTTGTTCTAGAGGTAGACATCTATCACATAATATCAAACACGTTAAGAGATTAATATATCACATAATGTTCATATGTTAAAAATATATAGTTTCCAACAAAAATGTTAAGCAATCATTTTTAAAGAAAACACGGTCGAAGTCCAGACTCACTAATGCATCCTAACAAACTCGATAAGACACACTAATGCAAATTTTCTGGTTCTCTAAGACCAACGCTCTGATACCAACTGAAATGTCCCGTTCTTATTGATTAAAAACGTTCCATATTAATTGATTTCGTTGCGAGGTTTTGACCTCTATATGAGACGTTTTTCAAAGACTGCATTCATTTTTAAAACAAACCATAACCTTTATTTCATAAATAAAGGTTTAAAAAGCTTTACGTAGATTATCAAATAATGATAATCTAAAATATCCTGTTTACACACGACCATTACATAATGGTTTACAATACAAATATGTTACATCGAAATCAGTTTCTTGAATGCAGTTTTTACACAATATCATACAAACATGGACTCCAAATCTTGTCCTTATTTTAGTATGCAACAGCGGAAGCTCTTAATATTCACCTGAGAATAAACATGCTTTAAACGTCAACAAAAATGTTGGTGAGTTATAGGTTTAACCTATATATATCAAATCGTAACAATAGACCACAAGATTTCATATTTCAATACACATCCCATACATAGAGATAAAAATCATTCATATGGTGAACACCTGGTAACCGACAATAACAAGATGCATATATAAGAATATCCCCATCATTCCGGGACACCCTTCGGATATGATATAAATTTCGAAGTACTAAAGCATCCGGTACTTTGGATGGGTTTGTTAGGCCCAATAGATCTATCTTTAGGATTCGCGTCAATTAGGGTGTCTGTTCCCTAATTCTTAGATTACCAGACTTAATAAAAAGGGGCATATTCGATTTTGATAATTCAACCATAGAATGTAATTTCACGTACTTGTGTCTATTTTGTAAATCATTTATAAAACCTGCATGTATTCTCATCCCAAAAATATTAGATTTTAAAAGTGGGACTATAACTCACTTTCACAGATTTTTACTTCGTCGGGAAGTAAGACTTGGCCACTGTTGATTCACGAACCTATAACAATATATACATATATATTAAAGTATGTTCAAAATATATTTACAGCACTTTTAATATATTTTGATGTTTTAAGTTTATTAAGTCAGCTGTCCTCGTTAGTAACCTATAACTAGTTGTCCACAGTTAGATGTACAGAAATAAATCGATAAATATTATCTTGAATCAATCCACGACCCAGTGTATACGTATCTCAGTATTGATCACAACTCAAACTATATATATTTTGGAATCAACCTCAACCCTGTATAGCTAACTCCAACATTCACATATAGAGTGTCTATGGTTGTTCCGAAATATATATAGATGTGTCGACATGATAGGTCGAAACATTGTATACGTGTCTATGGTATCTCAAGATTACATAATATACAATACAAGTTGATTAAGTTATGGTTGGAATAGATTTGTTACCAATTTTCACGTAGCTAAAATGAGAAAAATTATCCAATCTTGTTTTACCCATAACTTCTTCATTTTAAATCCGTTTTGAGTGAATCAAATTGCTATGATTTCATATTGAACTCTATTTTATGAATCTAAACAGAAAAAGTATAGGTTTATAGTCGGAAAAATAAGTTACAAGTCGTTTTTGTAAAGGTAGTCATTTCAGTCGAAAGAACGACGTCTAGATGACCATTTTAGAAAACATACTTCCACTTTGAGTTTAACCATAATTTTTGGATATAGTTTCATGTTCATAATAAAAATCATTTTCTCAGAATAACAACTTTTAAATCAAAGTTTATCATAGTTTTTAATTAACTAACCCAAAACAGCCCGCGGTGTTACTACGACGGCGTAAATCCGGTTTTACGGTGTTTTTCGTGTTTCCAGGTTTTAAATCATTAAGTTAGCATATCATATAGATATAGAACATGTGTTTAGTTGATTTTAAAAGTCAAGTTAGAAGGATTAACTTTTGTTTGCGAACAAGTTTAGAATTAACTAAACTATGTTCTAGTGATTACAAGTTTAAACCTTCGAATAAGATAGCTTTATATGTATGAATCGAATGATGTTATGAACATCATTACTACCTTAATTTCCTTGGATAAACCTACTGGAAAAGAGAAAAATGGATCTAGCTTCAATGGATCCTTGGATGGCTCGAAGTTCTTGAAGCAGAATCATGACACGAAAACAAGTTCAAGTAAGATCATCACTTGAAATAAGATTGTTATAGTTATAGAAATTGAACCAAAGTTTGAATATGATTATTACCTTGTATTAGAATGATAACCTACTGTAAGAAACAAAGATTTCTTGAGGTTGGATGATCACCTTACAAGATTGGAAGTGAGCTAGCAAACTTGAAAGTATTCTTGATTTTATGAAACTAGAACTTTTGGAATTTATGAAGAACACTTAGAACTTGAAGATAGAACTTGAGAGAGATCAATTAGATGAAGAAAATTGAAGAATGAAAGTGTTTGTAGGTGTTTTTGGTCGTTGGTGTATGGATTAGATATAAAGGATATGTAATTTTGTTTTCATGTAAATAAGTCATGAATGATTACTCATATTTTTGTAATTTTATGAGATATTTCATGCTAGTTGCCAAATGATGGTTCCCACATGTGTTAGGTGACTCACATGGGCTGCTAAGAGCTGATCATTGGAGTGTATATACCAATAGTACATACATCTAAAAGCTGTGTATTGTACGAGTACGAATACGGGTGCATACGAGTAGAATTGTTGATGAAACGGAACGAGGATGTAATTGTAAGCATTTTTGTTAAGTAGAAGTATTTTGATAAGTGTATTGAAGTCTTTCAAAAGTGTATAAATACATATTAAAACACTACATGTATATACATTTTAACTGAGTCGTTAAGTCATCGTTAGTCGTTACATGTAAGTGTTGTTTTGAAACCTTTAGGTTAACGATCTTGTTAAATGTTGTTAACTCAATGTTTATAATATCAAATGAGATTTTAAATTATTATATTATCATGATATTATCATGTATGAATATCTCTTAATATGATATATATACATTAAATGTCTTTAGAACGATAATCGTTACATATATGTCTCGTTTAAAAATCATTAAGTTAGTAGTCTTGTTTTTACATATGTAGTTCATTGTTAATATACTTTATGATATGTTTTCTTATCATAGTATCATGTTAACTATATATATATATATATATCCATATATATGTCATCATATAGTTTTTACAAGTTTTAACGTTCGTGAATCACCGATCAACTTGGGTGGTCAATTGTCTATATGAAACATATTTCAATTAATCAAGTCTTAACAAGTTTGATTGCTTAACATGTTGGAAACATTTAATCATGTAAATATCAATCTCAATTAATATATATAAACATGGAAAAGTTCGGGTCACTACAACAGTAGCACGATTACCACCATCATCTGACGAAACAGCCTCTGGGACAGTAGGTAAGTCAGGAGCTAAGGGAATACTACCCGAGGCTGCTGTTTCATGAATTCTGGGCGAATTATTCATTACAATCCGATCACTAACCATCGCATCCTTATTTGATTCGAGCATGTAAAGCCTTGGAAACAAATCCTTGAAATATTATGACTTGTCCAAAAAAGAGTAGATTTGCCATCACCAATTGACTTTATGAAGGAATTTTTGAAAGCGACATCACAATCTTCAATGACATTTCCTGCAAAAATAATGTTGTTCCAAATACCCGAGGTCGATCGACGGGCAAGCCCATCACCCGACCTCAAGCCACCGTCAATTCCATAAATACTTTGAATAATTTTAGTCCAAAGGCAATTGGTTTCGGTTTTGAACCTCCACCACCACTTGCCCAAAAGAGCAAGGTTCCTGCCTTTTAAGGACCCAATGTTGAGACCCCCACCCCATAGGACATACAAGTATGAGTCCATTTAACCCAAGAAATTTTTGAGCCCGAAAAATCCCCGCCCTAAAAAAAGTTACGTCTCACACTCTCTAGAAGTTTAATCACACAAGGCGGGGCATGATAAAGCGCGAAATAATACAACGGTAGACTATTGAGCACCGATTTAAGAAGAACCAATCTACCACCAAAGGACATCGTCCTCATTTTCCATTCCGATAATCGTTTCTTGAATTTTTCAATGACCGGATTCCAATCACTAATTTTCTTCATCTTCGACCCAATTGGAAGGCCAAGGTAGGTAAAAGGAAATTTACCGGCTTGGCATCTCATACGATTAGCTAAAGCCTCGATCTCATCCGAACTAACACCAACCCCGTAAAGACAACTTTTATGGAAATTTACTTTCAAGCCGGAAGCTAACTCAAAACATTTAAGAATATTGATAAGATTACGAGCATTTGAATTGGACCATTCACCAAAAAACATTGTATCGTCCGCATATTGCAAGTGTGAAATAACTATTTTATCATTACCGATCTCGACACCTTTAAATAATCCATGATCAACCGCGGCTTTAGTGAGAATATTGAGACCTTCCGCGGCTAGAATGAAAAGGAAAGGAGAAAGAGGGTCGCCTTGCCTTACACCTCTACCAATATTAAATTCTTGTGTGGGCGATCCATTGATAAGGATAGAGATGATAGCCGATTTTAAGCAAGCTAGAATCCACTTACACCATTTATTGCCAAAACCCATGCAAGACATGACTTCCAAAAGGAATTCCCAATTCAATTATTTAGTGAGTTTCACTTATTCTAAGAAATTAGAAGGATGTCATGGATTATACAATTTAGTTTTTCTTTAGTCGTGTGAAGGAGTGCCGTAACCTTGATATGATAGTTCAATTTTGAAAAATATGTCATAATTAGAGTGATCTAAAGTTAATGCCTAGTTTATACTCCAAAGTGACAAGATGATGTTCTAACTCCTTGCTTCTTTCTTAATGCAACTTAGGATTCTTAAAAGGTTCCATTTCATTTGGGTATTTGAGAGCATGTTGATTCAATGCATCGGTGTCATGTCTAAGACTATAATTAGATTTAATTTAAGTACTGTTGTTTTCCCATTTAGAGGCGGTGTTAATAACTATAACTAAGATGATTAAATATGAATTTATCGAATATTGTATATTAATTGGTGACAAAATAAGAAATCTTAAAAAATTACTACATTTTGTTGGCTATGATTTACGTTTGAAAGTGCATGATCATACTAGTCGGCTCGGTTTATTTATTTATTCATGATACATAGTCATAGTCATTTTACATGTGAATTTGAGAAAGCTTATTGATATGCACATGATTTATGATCTAAAACCAGAATATATTTCTTATAACAAAAGGCTAATACTAATACTACAGAAAATTTGAGTCACACCCCCTCCATGTTTCTTATAATATTTGATCTTTGAATTTTGATCATTGAATCATCATCGATCATACTTTTAAATTAATCGGTTATCTTAAACTCCGTATCTTATATTATCTTGTTATTATATTATTTTTATTTGTAAATTTATGAATATGAGTAATAATTTTTATCACAACCCATAACAAAACCATCACATTTGTTCTTGGAAATATTAAATGATGTTGTAATAACCACAAGAAGTGAATTTAGTTATGAAATAATGATGTAAAAAGTTGTAGTATGATGGTACGTGTGGAAACATTTAAGATTGGCATTAGAATTAGTATTTGATAATGAAGTGATATGTTCCCTTTGTAAATCCAACACATAATGGAATCTCCACACGTGTTATAAGTTTGACCATTTGTTCCATTTCCAAGCTGTGGATGAGTTGTGTTGTGGTCCTCCTCATAAAAACCAAACCATGTTTTGTGGTCACCCTAAATACTTGTTATAATAACCAAACTCATTTTGTCTGCCTTTTCTTAATTTGCTCGTGCAATTATATATCAAGATATTTATATTTCTTTTACAAGTTGCAAAGATAAAAGATAGATTTTACATACGCATAAACCTTCGCTATATCTATTATTGACCACAAAGATAATACCAAAGTCGCTATATATTTCCTAAAGTTGCCAACTTTATTTGGCTAGATTTGATATTGGCGTTGTATGGTTGTAAATTTCATCAATACAAATTTCTTGAATTATTTGTTTTGCATGGATAAAGACCTGACATACTAAAAGCTACTTTACAATGTTGACTACAATGCGCAAATCATGCCCCATCCATTCCATTACCAAATCATGCCAAAGATTTCCCCGTCCATTACTAAACCCTTCATGTTGCCTTTATTGTTTGGTCCCATACATCTCAATGCATTGCATAAAGTTTGGACCAAAATACACCCATACTTTTCCACTTTTCTAATCAGCTAAAATGCAAAACTCATGTTATAAAGCAACCATAGTTGCTTAACAATTTTATCATTAGATCTTTGAGGGTGATATCGGTGTTCAAATACAACTACAATGCTAAATTGGATATTTGTTCCATTGATACGATATTTGTAAATTCGACTAATAAATTGGTATCGCAACTTCAAATCATTTAAAGTAATTTGGAGTTTATAACGTGATCAAAAGTTTCATTTCTATCAATTTGAGACGAACTAATATGAGAAACAACAGTTGACATACAAAGAGTGCATTCAAGTTCTAACAAATAATTGGGAGTCATTACAAGCACGACATAATAAGATTAAGATTCAGTAAAAACACCATAAACATAAACCTATATGTATACTTATAATAATGTCTCATTAATCTGGGCATATTATTTTGTCACAACCACCGCCAGCAGACATTTTCCTTTTCATCTATAATCGTGATTTTGCTTGATCCAACGGCGCACTCTGCATTGCAACAAAAACATCATCAGATCACATTTAAAGTTATCGACGTTCCTAGATTTTTTTTTTTTTAAGTGTAGATAAGAAGATGAGTTGCGAAAATACTAACCAAAGGTGCCCCAAGTGCAGCTCTTTGAGCTAAGTAATCACATGGCTTGAAGAAATCTCCATACATTTTCGCCCACTCATCCAACCTCCCACATACGTATTTCGATCCAAGCATATCTGCCCAGAACATAATCCCTCCTCTGTATGTACACAAACACACTTCTTCAATATGTAAAAAATACAAAATTTAAAATCATTGGTTGATGATACTAAACCTGTAAGGTGGAAATCCCATCCCCATAACACCCGCAATGTCCAAATCAGCTGCTTTCACTGCGATACCCTCGGAATAAACTCGACAAGCTTCGTTCACAACAGGGAAGAATATCATCTCTATAATATCCTTATCTGACAACTTCGCAAGCTGAAACCGAAATAGAGCTCAACTTAAACATGCCAATGTATTGGAATTGCAAAAAAAAAAAAAAAAAAAAAAATACTAGTCTTAACCACTGTCGAGAAAAACACCGATTACTCCCGATTAATCCATGATTGACCGATCCAAATTTTCAAAATTTGTTTAATTAATTGGTCAATGTCGGTCAATGGGTCAAAATCGGATTTGTTGGTCAATGTCTAAATTGCTCAACATTTAATACGAATTTAAACTAGAATTTTTGAGTTTTTGAATATTTTTAGACAATTGTGTTAAATTTTATGTTTATATTTTCTTCTAGTTTTACACTTGATTACGAAACTTATTATCTTAAATGTATAAAAAGTCCATTTCGATTGATCTACAAAGATTCCCTTAGTTGCTGATTACTACCTCTAAAGTCCCCAGACCGAATACTCACCGAGTAGCGAGTTTTGGAACCTTAATTTTAACACACATACACACACACGAAACACAAAATGAGACAGAGAGAAAAGAGACCTTAGGATCAACAGAAACACCAGATATTTCCCTTGACTTCTCAATGTATTTCTTGATTTCAGGATCTGGGCTTGCTTTGCGCTTATCGTTGTACATGTAAAACCCTTTACGAGTCGTCTCACCTAATCGAGTATCACAAGTTAAACAAACTCCTGAAAAATAACACTATTAACTTTCAAAACCAAGAAAATAATAGTAATAATACCAGCTCTTTTATCTTCTTGCATAAGTGGAATTAGCATTGACTTGTACGTTCTTTCGGGAAAGTTAAGAACAAACTGTGAGCCAGTTGCAATTGCAACACCAAACCCTACAAGATCACACAATCTAAACGGACCCATTGGCATTCCAAATTTTGTAATTACCCTATCGATCCTATAAATGTCGGCCCCACGTTCTACAAGCAAAAGAGCAGCTTGAGTATAAGGGAAGAACATCCAATTAACAGCAAACCCTGTGCAGTTCCCAACCACAACTGGAGTTTTCCTTATCTTCTTTCCAACATCCAATAAGTCAACAATGACTTGTGGGGATGTTTTTGATGTACGAACTATCTCCAAAAGAGGCATCACGTGAGCCGGGCTGCACCAAATATAACAAATATATATTGCACCTACACTGGCTTAAACGATTTAATGACTAGAATTAATTAACAATTATGAGTAATTACCTGAAGAAGTGTGCACCAATGATCCTATCTTGAGAATTTGTCTTCTCGCCGATTAGACTCAAGTCAATTGTTGAGGTGTTGCTTGCAAGTATGCAATTAGGAGAGCAGTATTTTTCCAAATCCGAAAATATTTGTTGCTTCAATGTGACATTCTCAATAACAGCCTGTTTGGAAAACCGAAAACGGACGGGTTTATAAAGTTCTCAATTATTTTCGAACTAGTGGGACACTGGGACCCATAAGCATAAAGGAGAAAAGTTATTTTTTTTTCCCTTAAAAATAAGACACATATAATACCTCTATCACCATGTCAACATCCTTAAAGCTTTCATAGTCAAGAGTACCCTTGAGACGAGATAGAGTTTTCTCAAACTTTTCTTGAGTCAGCTTACCTTTCTTAAGGCTGCTTGATAGATTAGCTGCGTATAGTTGATATTTAATCAATTACTGGCACATACTTAAGCTAGGAGGCTGGACGTACGTCTTTGATGTAAAAATGAATATTACAAGTAGTAGATGTGTTTAACTATAATTTTCTTTATACTCTAAACAGGATGTGTTAACTATAGTTTTCTTTATTCTCAAAAACAGGATGTGTTAACTATCATCATGATTTTTGAATAAACCAATTCAGAAGGTTCTGTTATATACTCAGGGCAACTTTCAAAGCATATTGGCAATTTGACAAACTCCTCTTTAAGCTAATGCTTATTCATCGGATCTGTTGGGGATGAAAGACAAACCCAAATAGACCCTTTCATAAGAGCGGGTCAAAATTGACACTTCTACTTATTACCAAAGTAAATTAACATACAATAAGAAAAGCAAAAAACCATACCTTTGACTCTTCCTAATCCACCCTCTAGAAACTTTTGATTGACCTCTTTCAGGAGAACTTCATAACCATTTAATATTAGAGCCGTTGCTATTCCCGACCCCATCAGACCACCTCCAAGAATAGCAACCTTGCTGATCCGTCTTGGCTTCAGACCCTGATCGGTCACCCCTGGTACCTGTTAATACACAAAAATGAGACTTTAAGTTACTCAATTTGATATACTGGACAAAACATTTAGTAAATTGATCAAAAAATGACACCATGTAGTTTATAATGATCGCACTTAGATTATTTGAATAATCATTACAATAGAAAGATAACAAAACAAATAAAAAAGTACTACCTTTGTAGTACCACGTTGAGCAAAGAAGATATTAAGCAAGCTCTTGCAAGTATCCGACTTTAAAAGACCTTGGAATTCAGTATATTCCTGAAGATTACATATGAAAAGTCACATCATAAGTTCATAACAGTCTAGTCATGTTGCAACAATGAAGAATTATATCGAGCTACTAGACCAAATACAAACCTTCATTAACCCGACCCGTGGGCCGGAGACTATGCCCTCTTCAATAACATTAATGCAAACTTGCGGATGTTGTAGATTGGGTGCTTGTCTACGAGCTTGAGCTCTGGCAAAGTTCAGTATTTCACGTGCCTCGCCAAGAGACTCTATCTTATCTGTTCTGTAAAGACTTGCAACCCACGGTTTTCTACCTTCCAATATATCCAACGCCCATCGACGAGCAGTGTCTACTAACTCATCTCCTGATACAACTGCATCCACGAGCCCCAGATCAACAGCTTCTGATCCTCGAACAGGCTTAGATGTCTAACACAGACAGACAAAAGGAGATCAACGGCTTTACAAAACATTACATCAAATATTGGCTCAGCTCCTTAAGGAAGAATTCCTTTCAGATGCAGGAGGAATTTTGGATACGTTGAATACAGGTCTAAATAAGTTCAGGTCAATATGTGTAATTGTTTGGTGTGGGCCAACTCGGGTTGACTGGATACACTTTATCCATAACTTTAAAGTATTTACCAGAAACTTATGTGTCAATTACGATTAAAAACAATCGAATTTCAATAATGACCTAATTCTACGAATAAAACTATATAAAAGACTACAGGCAGTAAGAATACACTTTGGCAGAGTTTTGACCTGTTTCCTTTCAAGATCTATTATTGTTTAACCTCTTTTACCAATTAGAGATAAAACACACCCTGAAGCAACCCATATATAGCAAATATTGCTACATGACAACCTTTACTTTCAGATGTCTGAAAGCACCTTCAATGGTCACGACCGACAACATAAAGAACTTTTCCATTTTGTCAAGCAAAATCAACATCAACGTATCAATTATTGTGCTAAAGCTGATGTGCAAAAAAAATATATTGCAAAACTGAAAACTTTCTGAAGTTTAAAATGTAAGCAAATTTTTAGAGACACGTAAATAATATGTTGCAGTATTAATGGATGCTAGATCAGCACAAAAAGAAATTACTATAATAGATATTGTAGATACTGAGAGATGACATCATACCAACATCATCTCGAGAGCCTTTGCCAGACCAACTAGTCGTGGAAGCCGTTGAGTTCCTGTTATAACTCAATATTTTAAGTAACACATCATTTTTCTGTTGTAATTCGTGTTAACACTGTAAAAAAGGTGCCATACCTCCAAACCCAGGAATAATACCGAGCTGCAATTCAGGCAAGCCTAACTGAGCAGTGGAAGTAGCTACTCGAGCATGACATGCCTGCAAATAATATCAGCAAGATTTACCAAATATTTTTTGAAAAATATATAAAAAAGGGTTGAATTAGTCACTAAACAAACAAAAATAGACATACCATTGCAACCTCTAATCCTCCACCTAATGCAAGCCCATCAATAGCAGCTACAGATGGTTTTCTAGCAGCTGATACCAACAACATCAACAATTATCAGGAAATTGTAATAAAAACAAAAAAATACAGATAAAATTCAATAAAGAAAAACAAAATACCTTCAACAGTATCAGACAGAACTTCAATTGATACATAACCAGGTTTTGATGCCGGTCCTGACGACGTTGCTGTAAAATCATAAACCATTAGCATAACCAATGGGATAACACAAAGATAAAATCAAATGCATACAACAGCAACATGCATACCTTTTCCATCTTGCATTCCACCAAATGCATTTATGTCAAAACCACCAGAAAATTTACCCTTTGCACCTGCTCCAAACATGTAAAAGTTACAGATTAATCCTTGTAAACTAGTACTCCGTATTAAGTAACCATATAATCTTGTTAAGTTACCTGTAACGACAATTGCCTTCACATCGTCCCTTTGTAAAGCTTGATCAAAACTTTCTTTTAAACTAATTAGTACTGCAGATAGAGTTACCAGTTACTTATGTAAGGACCGAGACAAAATTATGGCACCGATTTCTATGATGTGGCAAATGACATAAGCAATTTATACGGAGTAGATGTCATGACAAAAAAAACTTACAAAAATAATATGGTAACCTACTACCCGTTTATAATGTAAAATGAAACATATAAATAAAATCCACAAAATCAAATACTACATTTTATATACTTTGCTCATCTTATTAAAGGAACATGCTTCTAGAAACTTAATTCAACCTATCTATTTTTCTGAAACTCTTATACACTATAACAAGTTACCATAATCACACTTTCAACATGTTCAAACAACTATATTATGAATCTAATCCTTAATTCAACCCTAAGCATACATATTACATCAATTACAAAATTAATCAATCGCCGATTCTGTTTAGTTATTTATCCGTGCGGTATAGAATTAAAACAAACTAACAGTAAGATCATGGATTGTAATATAACAGAAATTATAAAATTAAAAGCGAAATCAAGCAGAATACGTAAAAAAGAAGTAATAGTGTGATTAGTTACCATCAAAAGAAAGTGAATTAACTGGTGGATTGATGATAGTGATGATAGCAACACCATCAGATCCAACTGAAATCGTTGTTGTTCCTCCCATTTTCTGTATAATTTTTTGTTGCTTGCTAATTGATTTGTCAAAATGTTGGGACTGTTGTTGAGTGTTGAACTAAAATTATGAGGTTTTAATATGTGATGAAATGGTGAATGCTTGGTCGTTGGGAGCGGCGTACGTCGTCGTTTAGATAAACGCAATGACGTGTAGATTGCTTGGATGTCACCTTACGCGCCTTTTATGGAGTCTGATTTGTGCCTTCTAATTTGTTTTATTCAATCTTTAATTAACATCATTACCTTAATGAGTTTTTTTTTACAAAATTGCGCCATTGGTCCATAAACTTTGTATTAAATGACGTAGGTGACCTTTATCTTTCTTTTTGACTTCGATAACCTCGAATTATTCAATTATTATATGGATGACCCTGGAACTAACTCTCGTTAAATATATCCCGTTAAATCTTCTCCCATGTTCGTCACATGAGAGTACTTTTGTCTTTTTACCTGAACCACTTTTTCCCCATGCCTACATGCTTTATTCACCTTCTTACTCATCTTTACATTCACTTTATCCTCAAAATTATAAACCCCAATTAAGTTACAAACCAAAAACAACTTCTCATACGAATCAAATTAAAGACGCCCCTGTTCCAAAATTCACATACAACTTCCATTATCAAAAAATATATTCTAAATACCCTTGCAAGTTTTCATAACAAATTAATTTGATACCAAACACATAGATCCAAAATTAGACGACTTTTCCTTGTAATAAAAATTATAATTCTTATCAAGTTAGATCCATTACACATTTTTAATAAGAAACATATAGACTACCAATGCAAAATTCCATCGCCGGCGATTTCAGCCGAATTTAGTACCGTGGTCGTTATTTTCGGCGAGATCAACTTTGCAATTTTTGGCGAACGATCCGGCTTCAGATCTATTAATGCCTCTGACCTAGTAAATGTTACCACACTCAAAACCCTAATTTCATAGTAACTCAATTCAAGATTTTTTTTGCAGTTGCCAACGACGACAACAGTTGCCAAAGTGGACTTGAACCAAGTTGATGGTCAATGATTTTGCAAGGGATGGAGATATTTAGATCTAGTGTTCCTTCCAAATATACAGTTAACTTTAGGGGTTTTATTTTGAGGTGGAAGTTATGCAAAAGATGATTTTATCAGTAAATCAATAAGATGGATTAGGCTACTGAATTCATATTATTATCTCCTGGGCATATCTAAAGAAGAAGGAATGATGTGCATCTCCGTCACATATCTGTAAATGAAGAGCATATTTTCTTCTTCGTTTTTAAAAAATGTAAGGATCGACCATTTGTCTTTTTTACTATTAAGTTTTTCAGTTTTCAATGAGTAACATTTGCACTGTTTTCTTTAAAATATACTCCGTAATGGATTAAATTTAATAGAGAAAATACATTAGGCTTAAATATCTGTAGGAACAAGCACACGTTTGTTGGTTTCATGAATATTACGCGATGATGTACAGCGGGTGGCTTGCCTCCTTTAGGGGGAGGTCAGGTCAAGAGTTCGACCCCCGTTAGCTACATATAAAAAACACAATTTCATCTCTGTCATGAAGTATCCACCCATGACACCTTTCTCATATCGTTTGGTGGGTAAAGGGGATGGAGGGTTTTACTTGGTCGTGCCCTTGGATCGGTTTCAAGGTTTCCTCTCGGGCAGCGATGGGGCGGGGTTATTATCGCTGCATCGGAATAGTCGAAACGGGAGATGATCGCAACGGGTGATTTAGTCCCCCTCGAATGATCCAAATCGTTGTTCAAAATAAAATTATTCATTGTCGTATAAATCTTTCATTGTGCCTTACATAATTTTAGAGAAAGATCACGTCTATGTTATAAAGGTAGAAAAAAATATAGATGGACAAATATGCCCTCACTTGAGGCTCATGTGACCATAGTTAACAGGATATATTTAATGAGAGTTAGTTTCAGTGTTATCCATGCAACAATTGGATAATTCGAGTTCATCGAAGTCAAAAAGAAAGATAAAGGTCACCTACGTCATTTGATACAAAGTTTATAGACCAACGGCGCAATTTTGTCTTTTTTTTTTATCAATTTTTTTAAAAGGCAAAAGGAGAAAAGAATTATAAAAAAATTCGGTGAAAAGCTTTAAAATACTTTAACTTCGACAATAAAAGCTTCATACAATCTTATTAAAAAGGTATTGAAATAATGTAAAGTGAGGGAGTATAGTGTGACTATAGCTTGATCAATATATCAAACTTTACGAAAAGAAATTGTACTAGAATTTAAGAAGCCATTTTATAATACTTTCCAGAACCTTTTTAGTAGATAAAAAATATACTAGTAACAAAATTGACAACTACGATCGCTGAAAATGCTTTAAAGTCGAATATAGTCCACAACAATTAGTCAAGAATTAAATATAGCAGAACATATAGCACATTTGCAGCCGCTATTATAAGCTCAATATTTAAAAGCTACTCCGTATTACTTATGTGTAGGCTTGTAGCCGTAAGTATATGAAATGTCCCGTTCTTATTGATTAAAAACGTTCCATATTAATTGATTTCGTTGCGAGGTTTTGACCTCTATATGAGACGTTTTTCAAAGACTGCATTCATTTTTAAAACAAACCATAACCTTTATTTCATAAATAAAGGTTTAAAAAGCTTTACGTAGATTATCAAATAATGATAATCTAAAATATCCTGTTTACACACGACCATTACATAATGGTTTACAATACAAATATGTTACATCGAAATCAGTTTCTTGAATGCAGTTTTTACACAATATCATACAAACATGGACTCCAAATCTTGTCCTTATTTTAGTATGCAACAGCGGAAGCTCTTAATATTCACCTGAGAATAAACATGCTTTAAACGTCAACAAAAATGTTGGTGAGTTATAGGTTTAACCTATATATATCAAATCGTAACAATAGACCACAAGATTTCATATTTCAATACACATCCCATACATAGAGATAAAAATCATTCATATGGTGAACACCTGGTAACCGACATTAACAAGATGCATATATAAGAATATCCCCATCATTCCGGGACACCCTTCGGATATGATATAAATTTCGAAGTACTAAAGCATCCGGTACTTTGGATGGGGTTTGTTAGGCCCAATAGATCTATCTTTAGGATTCGCGTCAATTAGGGTGTCTGTTCCCTAATTCTTAGATTACCAGACTTAATAAAAAGGGGCATATTCGATTTCGATAATTCAACCATAGAATGTAGTTTCACGTACTTGTGTCTATTTTGTAAATCATTTATAAAACCTGCATGTATTCTCATCCCAAAAATATTAGATTTTAAAAGTGGGACTATAACTCACTTTCACAAATTTTTACTTCGTCGGGAAGTAAGACTTGGCCACTGGTTGATTCACGAACCTATAACAATATATACATATATATCAAAGTATGTTCAAAATATATTTACAACACTTTTAATATATTTTGATGTTTTAAGTTTATTAAGTCAGCTGTCCTCGTTAGTAACCTACAACTAGTTGTCCACAGTTAGATGTACAGAAATAAATCGATAAATATTATCTTGAATCAATCCACGACCCAGTGTATACGTATCTCAGTATTGATCACAACTCAAACTATATATATTTTGGAATCAACCTCAACCCTGTATAGCTAACTCCAACATTCACATATAGAGTGTCTATGGTTGTTCCGAAATATATATAGATGTGTCGAAATGATAGGTCGAAACATTGTATACGTGTCTATGGTATCTCAAGATTACATAATATACAATACAAGTTGATTAAGTTATGGTTGGAATAGATTTGTTACCAATTTTCACGTAGCTAAAATGAGAAAAATTATCCAATCTTGTTTTACCCATAACTTCTTCATTTTAAATCCGTTTTGAGTGAATCAAATTGCTATGGTTTCATATTGAACTCTATTTTATGAATCTAAACAGAAAAAGTATAGGTTTATAGTCGGAAAAATAAGTTACAAGTCGTTTTTGTAAAGGTATTCATTTCAGTCGAAAGAACGACGTCTAGATGACCATTTTAGAAAACATACTTCCACTTTGAGTTTAACCATAATTTTTGGATATAGTTTCATGTTCATAATAAAAATCATTTTCTCAGAATAACAACTTTTAAATCAAAGTTTATCATAGTTTTTAATTAACTAACCCAAAACAGCCCGCGGTGTTACTACGACGGCGTAAATCCGGTTTTACGGTGTTTTTCGTGTTTCCAGGTTTTAAATCATTAAGTTAGCATATCATATAGATATAGAACATGTGTTTAGTTGATTTTAAAAGTCAAGTTAGAAGGATTAACTTTTGTTTGCGAACAAGTTTAGAATTAACTAAACTATGTTCTAGTGATTACAAGTTTAAACCTTCGAATAAGATAGCTTTATATGTATGAATCGAATGATGTTATGAACATCATTACTACCTTAAGTTCCTTGGATAAACCTACTGGAAAAGAGAAAAATGGATCTAGCTTCAATGGATCCTTGGATGGCTCGAAGTTCTTGAAGCAGAATCATGACACGAAAACAAGTTCAAGTAAGATCATCACTTGAAATAAGATTGTTATAGTTATAGAAATTGAACCAAAGTTTGAATATGATTATTACCTTGATAACCTACTGTAAGAAACAAAGATTTCTTGAGGTTGGATGATCACCTTACAAGATTGGAAGTGAGCTAGCAAATTTGAAAGTATTCTTGATTTTATGAAACTAGAACTTTTGGAATTTATGAAGAACACTTAGAACTTGAAGATAGAACTTGAGAGAGATCAATTAGATGAAGAAAATTGAAGAATGAAAGTGTTTGTAGGTGTTTTTGGTCGTTGGTGTATGGATTAGATATAAAGGATATGTAATTTTGTTTTCATGTAAATAAGTCATGAATGATTACTCATATTTTTGTAATTTTATGAGATATTTCATGCTAGTTGCCAAATGATGGTTCCCACATGTGTTAGGTGACTCACATGGGCTGCTAAGAGCTGATCATTGGAGTGTATATACCAATAGTACATACATCTAAAAGCTGTGTATTGTACGAGTACGAATACGGGTGCATACGAGTAGAATTGTTGATGAAACTGAACGAGGATGTAATTGTAAGCATTTTTGTTAAGTAGAAGTATTTTGATAAGTGTCTTGAAGTCTTTCAAAAGTGTATGAATACATATTAAAACACTACATGTATATACATTTTAACTGAGTCGTTAAGTCATCGTTAGTCGTTACATGTAAATGTTGTTTTGAAACCTTTAGGTTAACGATCTTGTTAAATGTTGTTAACCCAATGTTTATAATATCAAAAGAGATTTTAAATTATTATATTATCATGATATTATGATGTACAAATATCTCTTAATATGATATATATACATTAAATGTCGTTACAACGATAATCGTTACATATATGTCTCGTTTCAAAATCATTAAGTTAGTAGTCTTGTTTTTACATATGTAGTTCATTGTTAATATAATTAATGATATGTTTACTTATCATAATATCATGTTAACTATATATATAACCATATATATGTCATCATATAGTTTTTACAAGTTTTAACGTTCGTGAATCACCGGTCAACTTGGGTGGTCAATTGTCTATATGAAACCTATTTCAATTAATCAAGTCTTAACAAGTTTGATTGCTTAACATGTTGGAAACATTTAATCATGTAAATATCAATCTCAATTAATATATATAAACATGGAAAAGTTCGGGTCACTACAGTACCTACCCGTTAAATAAATTTCGTCCCGAAATTTTAAGCTGTTGAAGGTGTTGACGAATCTTCTGGAAATAGATGCGGGTATTTCTTCTTCATCTGATCTTCACGCTCCCAGGTGAACTCGGGTCCTCTACGAGCATTCCATCGAACCTTAACAATTGGTATCTTGTTTTGCTTAAGTCTTTTAACCTCACGATCCATTATTTCGACGGGTTCTTCGATGAATTGAAGTTTTTCGTTGATTTGGATTTCATTTAACGGAATAGTGAGATCTTCTTTAGCAAAAAATTTCTTCAAATTCGAGACGTGGAAAGTGTTATGTACAGCCGCGAGTTGTTGAGGTAACTCTAGTCGGTAAGCTACTGGTCCGACACGATCAATAATCTTGAATGGTCCAATATACCTTGGATTTAATTTCCCTCGTTTACCAAATCGAACAACGCCTTTTCAAGGTGCAACTTTAAGCATGACCATCTCTCCAATTTCAAATTCTATATCTTTTCTTTTAATGTCAGCGTAGCTCTTTTGTCGACTTTGGGCGGTTTTCAACCGTTGTTGAATTTGGATGATCTTCTCGGTAGTTTCTTGTATAATCTCCGGACCCGTAATCTGTCTATCCCCCACTTCACTCCAACAAATCGGAGACCTGCACTTTCTACCATAAAGTGCTTCAAACGGCGCCATCTCAATGCTTGAATGTTAGCTGTTGTTGTAGGAAAATTCTGCTAACGGTAGATGTCGATCCCAACTGTTTCCGAAATCAATAACACATGCTCGTAGCATGTCTTCAAGCGTTTGTATCGTCCTTTCGCTCTGCCCATCAGTTTGTGGATGATAGGCAGTACTCATGTCTAGACGAGTTCCTAATGCTTGCTGTAATGTCTGCCAGAATCTTGAAATAAATCTGCCATCCCTATCAGAGATAATAGAGATTGGTATTCCATGTCTGGAGACGACTTCCTTCAAATACAGTCGTGCTAACTTCTCCATCTTGTCATCTTCTCTTATTGGCAGGAAGTGTGCTGATTTGGTGAGACGATCAACTATTACCCAAATAGTATCAAAACCACTTGCAGTCCTTGGCAATTTAGTGATGAAATCCATGGTAATGTTTTCCCATTTCCATTTCGGGATTTCGGGTTGTTGAAGTAGACCTGATGGTTTCTGATGCTCAGCTTTGACCTTAGAACACGTCAAACATTCTCCTACGTATTTAGCAACATCGGCTTTCATACCCGGCCACCAAAAATGTTTCTTGAGATCCTTGTACATCTTCCCGTTCCAGGATGTATTGAGTATCTGGTTTTATGAGCTTCTCTAAGTACCATTTCTCTCATATCTCCAAATTTTGGTACCCAAATCCTTTCAGCCCTATACCGGGTTCCGTCTTCCCGAATATTAAGATGCTTCTCCGATCCTTTGGGTATTTCATCCTTTAAATTTCCCTCTTTTAAAACTCCTTGTTGCGCCTCCTTTATTTGAGTAGTAAGGTTATTATGAATCATTATATTCATAGATTTTACTCGAATGGGTTCTCTGTCCTTCCTGCTCAAGGCATCGGCTACCACATTTGCCTTCCCCGGGTGGTAACGAATCTCAAAGTCGTAATCATTCAATAATTCAATCCACCTACGCTGCCTCATATTCAGTTATTTCTGATTAAATATGTGTTGAAGACTTTTGTGGTCGGTATATATAATACTTTTAACCCCATATAAGTAGTGCCTCCAAGTCTTTAATGCAAAAACAACTGCGCCTAATTCCAAATCATGCGTCGTATAATTTTGTTCGTGAATCTTCAATTGTCTAGACGCATAAGCAATCACCTTCGTTCGTTGCATTAATACACAACCGAGACCTTGCTTTGATGCGTCACAATAAATCACAAAATCATCATTCCCTTCAGGCAATGACAATATAGGTGTCGTAGTTAGCTTTTTCTTCAATAACTGAAACGCTTTCTCTTGTTCATCATTCCATTCAAATTTCTTCCCTTTATGCGTTAATGCAGTCAAGGGTTTTGCTATTCTGGAAAAGTCTTGGATGAACCTTCTGTAGTAACCAGCTAGTCCTAAAAACTGGCGTATGTGTTTCGGAGTTTTCGGGGTTTCCCAATTTTCAACAGTTTCTATCTTTGCCGGATCCACCTTAATACCTTCTTTGTTCACTATGTGACCGAGGAATTGAACTTCTTCCAACCAAAATGCACACTTTGAAAACTTAGCGTACAATTGTTCCTTCTTCAATACTTCTAACACCTTTCTCAAATGTTCACCGTGTTCTTGGTCATTCTTTGAGTAAATAAGTATGTCATCAATGAAAACAATGACAAACTTGTCAAGGTATGGTCCACACACTCGGTTCATAAGGTCCATGAACATAGCTGGTGCATTAGTTAAACCAAATGGCATGACCATAAACTCGTAATGACCGTAACGTGTTCTGAAAGCAGTCTTTGGAATATCATCTTCTTTCACCCGCATTTGCTGATACCCGGAACGTAAGTCAATCTTTGAATAAACAGACGAGCCTTGTAGTTGATCAAATAAGTCGTCGATTCTCGGTAGTGGGTAGCGGTTCTTGATGGTAAGTTTGTTCAACTCTCGGTAGTCGATACACAACCTGAATGTACCATCTTTCTTCTTGACAAACAAAACAGGAGCTCCCCACGGTGATGTGCTTGGTCGAATGAAACCACGCTCTAAAAGTTCTTGTAATTGGCTTTGTAGTTCTTTCATCTCGCTGGGTGCGAGTCTGTAAGGAGCACGAGCTATTGGTGCAGCCCCTGGTACAAGATCTATTTGAAATTCAACGGATCGATGTGGGGGTAATCCCGGTAATTCTTTCGGAAATACATCGGGAAATTCTTTTGCAATGGGAACATCATTGATGCTCTTTTCTTCAGTTTGTACTTTCTCGACGTGTGCTAGAACAGCATAGCAACCTTTTCTTATTAGTTTTTGTGCCTTCAAATTACTAATAAGATGTAGCTTCGTGTTGCCCTTTTCTCCGTACACCATTAAGGGTTTTCCTTTTTCTCGTATAATGCGAATTGCATTTTTGTAACAAACGATCTCTGCTTTCACTTCTTTCAACCAGTCCATACCGATTATCACATCAAAACTCCCTAACTCTACTGGTATCAAATCAATCTTAAATGTTTCGCTAACCAGTTTAATTTCTCGATTCCGACATATATTATCTGCTGAAATTAATTTACCATTTGCTAATTCGAGTAAAAATTTACTATCCAAAGGCGTCAATGGACAACTTAATTTAGCACAAAAATCTCTACTCATATAGCTTCTATCCGCACCCGAATCAAATAAAACGTAAGCAGATTTATTGTCAATAAGAAACGTACCCGTAACAAGCTCCGGGTCTTCCTGTGCCTCTGCCGCATTAATATTGAAAACTCTTCCGCGGCCTTGTCCATTCGTGTTCTCCTGGTTCGGGCAATTTCTAATAATGTGGCCCGGTTTTCCACATTTATAACAAACTACATTGGCATAACTTGCTCCGACACTACTTGCTCCGCCATTACTCGTTCCGACACCATTTGTTCCTTTCGTTCTATTAACCCCTGGTCCGTAGACCTCACACTTTGCCGCGCTATGACCATTTCTTTTACACTTGTTGCAAAATTTGGTGCAGAACCCCGAGTGATACTTTTCACACCTCTGGCATAGCTGCTTCTGATTGTTGTTGTTGTTGCGGTTATTATTGTTGTTAGGATGATTGTTGTAGTTGCTGCTATTGTTGTTGTTGTTGGGCCGTTTGTTGTAGTTGCGATTGATGTTGCGATTGTTGGGATAATTGTTGCGATTATTGTTGTAATTGCTGTTGTTGTTGTATTGGTGATTCTTATCACCGTTTTCCTCCCACTTTCTTTTGACTTGCTTCACATTGGCCTCTTCAGCAGTCTGTTCTTTAATTCTTTCTTCAATCTGGTTCACTAGTTTGTGAGCCATTCTACATGCCTGTTGTATGGAGGCGGGCTCGTGTGAACTTATATCTTCTTGGATTCTTTCCGGTAATCCTTTCACAAACGCGTCGATCTTCTCTTCCTCATCTTCGAACGCTCCCGGACACAATAGGCACAATTCTGTGAATCGTCTTTCGTACGTGGTAATATCAAATCCTTGGGTTCGTAACCCTCTAAGTTCTGTCTTGAGCTTATTGACCTCGGTTCTGGGACGGTACTTCTCGTTCATCAAGTGCTTGAATGCTGACCACGGTAGTGCGTACGCATCGTCTTGTCCCACTTGCTCTAGATAGGTATTCCACCATGTTAACGCAGAACCTGTGAAGGTATGCGTAGCGTACTTCACTTTGTCCTCTTCAGTACACTTACTTATGGCAAACACCGATTCGACCTTCTCGGTCCACCGTTTCAATCCGATCGGTCCTTCGGTTCCATCAAATTCCAAAGGTTTGCAGGCAGTGAATTCTTTGTAGGTGCATCCTACACGATTTTCTGTACTGCTAGATTCAAGGTTATTGTTGGTATGTAGCGCAGCCTGTACTGCGGCTATGTTTGAAGCTAGAAAAGTACGGAATTCCTCTTCATTCATATTCACGGTGTGTCGAGTAGTCGGTGCCATTTCCTTCAAAATAGTTAAATGGAACAAGTTAATCATACAGAATATTAAGAGTAGTTAATAGTATTTCGTAGCATAATATGAACTCATTTATAAAAGCTTTTTCTTCATATTAGCGTTTTATAAGTTTAAATTCGGGTAGTACCTACCCGTTAAGTTCATACTTAGTAGCTAATATACAATTCAACTACTACAATTCTATATGAAAAACTGATTATAATAATATTTCGCGTTCAAACTTTTACACAACATTTTACAAACTTACAATACCGCTTATTTTACATATAGCATGAAATATAGCACACAATAAATTTGATACAAGATGGTTGTGAAGATAATTCTAGCTAGTACACAAGTCGTTCAGCAAAGGCAATAAAGACACGTAATTCATACGTCCAGAAACAAGTCATGCATTCTGGTTTTACTAGGACTACTTCCCATCCTTGGTCTTGTGGAACATAACCGTTATGGCCGTTGATAAGACAGCGTGTTGTAACGTCGTCAAAGGGACGAGGGTTACGTAATGTCCAACAGTCCCGTAACAATCTAAAAACCTCATTTCTTACCCCAATTACCGACTCCGTCACTTGTGGGAACGTTTTGTTTAATAGTTGTAGCCCGATGTTCTTGTTCTCACTTTGGTGAGAAGCGAACATTACTAATCCGTAAGCATAACATGCTTCTTTATGTTGCATGTTAGCCGCTTTTTCTAAATCACGAAGTCCAATATTCGGATATATTGAGTCAAAATAATTTCTTAACCCATTGCGTAAAATAGCATTTGGGTTCCCCGCAATATATGCGTCAAAGTAAATACATCGTAACTTATGGATTTCCCAATGTGATATCCCCCATCTTCCGAACGAAAGCCTTTTATAAACCAAGGCATTCTTGGAACATTCTTCGAATGTCTTACAAACTGATCTCGCCTTAAATAGTTGTGCCGAAGAATTCTGACCGACTCTAGACAAGATTTCATCAATCATGTCTCCGGGTAGGTCTCTTAAAATATTGGGTTGTCTATCCATTTTGTGTTTTTATACTGTAAAATAGACAAGAGTTAGATTCATAAAAAAAAATACTTATTAATACAAGCAATTTTTTACATATATCATAAAGCATAAGCACACTATATTACATATATTACACCACACGAATACAACTATCTTATTCCGACTCGCTTGTTTCTTCTTCTTCGGTTTTGGTTCGTTTTTCCAAGTTTCTAGGGATATATGATGTTCCCCTAATACGAGCCGTCGTGATCCACATTGGTTTAGAAAAACCTGGTGGTTTAGAGGTTCCCGGGTCATTGTTACAACTTAAGGACTTCGGGGGTTGACGATACATATAAAGTTCATCGGGGTTGGAATTAGATTTCTCTATTTTTATGCCCTTTCCCTTATTATTTTCTTTTGCATTTTTAAATTCAGTTGGGGTAATTTCTATAACATCATCGGAATTCTCGTCGGAATCCGATTCATCGGAGAATTGGTAATCCTCCCAATATTTTGCTTCCTTGGCGGAAACACCATTGACCATAATTAACCTTGGTCGGTTGGTTGAGGATTTTCTTTTACTTAACCGTTTTATTATTTCCCCCACCGGTTCTATTTCTTCATCCGGTTCCGATTCTTCTTCCGGTTCCGATTCTTCTTCCGGTTCCGACTCTTCTTCCGGTTCCTCTTCGAGAACTTGTGAATCAGTCCACGAATCATTCCAATTTACATTTGACTCTTCATTATTATTAGGTGAGTCAATGGGACTTGTTCTAGAGGTAGACATCTATCACATAATATCAAACGCGTTAAGAGATTAATATATCACATAATATTCACATGTTAAAAATATATAGTTTCCAACAAAATTTGTTAAGCAATCATTTTTCAAGTAAACACGGTCGAAGTCCAGACTCACTAATGCATCCTAAAAAACTCGATAAGACACACTAATGCAAAATTCTGGTTCTCTAAGACCAACGCTCGGATACCAACTGAAATGTCCCGTTCTTATTGATTAAAAACGTTCCATATTAATTGATTTCGTTGCGAGGTTTTGACCTCTATATGAGACGTTTTTCAAAGACTGCATTCATTTTTAAAACAAACCATAACCTTTATTTCATAAATAAAGGTTTAAAAAGCTTTACGTAGATTATCAAATAATGATAATCTAAAATATCCTGTTTACACACGACCATTACATAATGGTTTACAATACAAATATGTTACATCGAAATCAGTTTCTTGAATGCAGTTTTTACACAATATCATACAAACATGGACTCCAAATCTTGTCCTTATTTTAGTATGCAACAGCGGAAGCTCTTAATATTCACCTGAGAATAAACATGCTTTAAACGTCAACAAAAATGTTGGTGAGTTATAGGTTTAACCTATATATATCAAATCGTAACAATAGACCACAAGATTTCATATTTCAATACACATCCCATACATAGAGATAAAAATCATTCATATGGTGAACACCTGGTAACCGACATTAACAAGATGCATATATAAGAATATCCCCATCATTCCGGGACACCCTTCGGATATGATATAAATTTCGAAGTACTAAAGCATCCGGTACTTTGGATGGGGTTTGTTAGGCCCAATAGATCTATCTTTAGGATTCGCGTCAATTAGGGTGTCTGTTCCCTAATTCTTAGATTACCAGACTTAATAAAAAGGGGCATATTCGATTTCGATAATTCAACCATAGAATGTAGTTTCACGTACTTGTGTCTATTTTGTAAATCATTTATAAAACCTGCATGTATTCTCATCCCAAAAATATTAGATTTTAAAAGTGGGACTATAACTCACTTTCACAAATTTTTACTTCGTCGGGAAGTAAGACTTGGCCACTGGTTGATTCACGAACCTATAACAATATATACATATATATCAAAGTATGTTCAAAATATATTTACAACACTTTTAATATATTTTGATGTTTTAAGTTTATTAAGTCAGCTGTCCTCGTTAGTAACCTACAACTAGTTGTCCACAGTTAGATGTACAGAAATAAATCGATAAATATTATCTTGAATCAATCCACGACCCAGTGTATACGTATCTCAGTATTGATCACAACTCAAACTATATATATTTTGGAATCAACCTCAACCCTGTATAGCTAACTCCAACATTCACATATAGAGTGTCTATGGTTGTTCCGAAATATATATAGATGTGTCGAAATGATAGGTCGAAACATTGTATACGTGTCTATGGTATCTCAAGATTACATAATATACAATACAAGTTGATTAAGTTATGGTTGGAATAGATTTGTTACCAATTTTCACGTAGCTAAAATGAGAAAAATTATCCAATCTTGTTTTACCCATAACTTCTTCATTTTAAATCCGTTTTGAGTGAATCAAATTGCTATGGTTTCATATTGAACTCTATTTTATGAATCTAAACAGAAAAAGTATAGGTTTATAGTCGGAAAAATAAGTTACAAGTCGTTTTTGTAAAGGTATTCATTTCAGTCGAAAGAACGACGTCTAGATGACCATTTTAGAAAACATACTTCCACTTTGAGTTTAACCATAATTTTTGGATATAGTTTCATGTTCATAATAAAAATCATTTTCTCAGAATAACAACTTTTAAATCAAAGTTTATCATAGTTTTTAATTAACTAACCCAAAACAGCCCGCGGTGTTACTACGACGGCGTAAATCCGGTTTTACGGTGTTTTTCGTGTTTCCAGGTTTTAAATCATTAAGTTAGCATATCATATAGATATAGAACATGTGTTTAGTTGATTTTAAAAGTCAAGTTAGAAGGATTAACTTTTGTTTGCGAACAAGTTTAGAATTAACTAAACTATGTTCTAGTGATTACAAGTTTAAACCTTCGAATAAGATAGCTTTATATGTATGAATCGAATGATGTTATGAACATCATTACTACCTTAAGTTCCTTGGATAAACCTACTGGAAAAGAGAAAAATGGATCTAGCTTCAATGGATCCTTGGATGGCTCGAAGTTCTTGAAGCAGAATCATGACACGAAAACAAGTTCAAGTAAGATCATCACTTGAAATAAGATTGTTATAGTTATAGAAATTGAACCAAAGTTTGAATATGATTATTACCTTGTATTAGAATGATAACCTACTGTAAGAAACAAAGATTTCTTGAGGTTGGATGATCACCTTACAAGATTGGAAGTGAGCTAGCAAATTTGAAAGTATTCTTGATTTTATGAAACTAGAACTTTTGGAATTTATGAAGAACACTTAGAACTTGAAGATAGAACTTGAGAGAGATCAATTAGATGAAGAAAATTGAAGAATGAAAGTGTTTGTAGGTGTTTTTGGTCGTTGGTGTATGGATTAGATATAAAGGATATGTAATTTTGTTTTCATGTAAATAAGTCATGAATGATTACTCATATTTTTGTAATTTTATGAGATATTTCATGCTAGTTGCCAAATGATGGTTCTCACATGTGTTAGGTGACTCACATGGGCTGCTAAGAGCTGATCATTGGAGTGTATATACCAATAGTACATACATCTAAAAGCTGTGTATTGTACGAGTACGAATACGGGTGCATACGAGTAGAATTGTTGATGAAACTGAACGAGGATGTAATTGTAAGCATTTTTGTTAAGTAGAAGTATTTTGATAAGTGTCTTGAAGTCTTTCAAAAGTGTATGAATACATATTAAAACACTACATGTATATACATTTTAACTGAGTCGTTAAGTCATCGTTAGTCGTTACATGTAAATGTTGTTTTGAAACCTTTAGGTTAACGATCTTGTTAAATGTTGTTAACCCAATGTTTATAATATCAAAAGAGATTTTAAATTATTATATTATCATGATATTATGATGTACGAATATCTCTTAATATGATATATATACATTAAATGTCGTTACAACGATAATCGTTACATATATGTCTCGTTTCAAAATCATTAAGTTAGTAGTCTTGTTTTTACATATGTAGTTCATTGTTAATATAATTAATGATATGTTTACTTATCATAATATCATGTTAACTATATATATAACCATATATATGTCATCATATAGTTTTTACAAGTTTTAACGTTCGTGAATCACCGGTCAACTTGGGTGGTCAATTGTCTATATGAAACATATTTCAATTAATCAAGTCTTAACAAGTTTGATTGCTTAACATGTTGGAAACATTTAATCATGTAAATATCAATCTCAATTAATATATATAAACATGGAAAAGTTCGGGTCACTACAGTATATACTCATTTTGGATGTTTTTGATACGGAGTGCAAGAATATCCACGGACCTTGATATTTTCATACTACTAGATATAAAACTTAGATACACCTTTTGACGAACTAATTTAATAAAAGACTCAAATGTTAAACATCAAATCATTATAAAGTACAAATATATATCAATAAGAAAAAAAAAACCATACTAACAAGGCAATTATACCATCAAGAATATTTAAATACATACCTAATGATGTACGGAGCATCTCATCATGCTCGCTTGCATTCTTGGGCAGTGTCGAATTCAGGATTAATAGTCACTGGTGTCATCAATTAAAATAAAAAAATTCTACAAATATTTATTTCATTGGTGGCACTAAAAAATTACACTATTCACATATGTCACTAGTCAAAAAACAAGAAAAAAATTCACTGTATTACATATTTCATTGGTGTCCCGTGCAATCACTCGACATACACTACCACTACTACATAAAAGGTCAATTAGACGTGTTGAATAAGCTAGTTAGACGTGTTTTTGAACACGTCTAGTTGAAGCAGGTGTAATTGTTGTCCGGTTGTTAAACCGGTCTTATTTGTATTAAGTAGACCGGTTCATATATTTTTTAATTAGACCTGTAACCGGTCTTGATAAATTTAACTAGACCTGTGTTGATCATATTTAGTAATTATTAATTAGACCATTAAATGGTTCTTGATATTCTTAGATTTATTAATGGTATTAATTTATTTGGCTTCTCATGTTCAAATTCAAAATCAGCATAATTTAATTTGCACCTTCAAAATCATAAACATAAATCACACAATGATTTTCATATATAAAAGAGATACTCCAATGTACAGTGTTAATATTAGAACCAAACTATACATATTATTAAGTGATTAAAAAAACATTCAGCTCAAAAGATAATTCAATTATAATGAATCGCTACAATAATAATATGAAGAACTCGATGAATGCTTTTGGCCGGTTGTCCACAACCCGCGTTCAAGTTTCCGTCAAGTTTGATCCTCACACTGTAGATAATCTATTCGTCTTCTTTTGATGTTCTTCGCTAAATTGCAATGCTCTCTTTTTTTTCCGTTGTTGGTGCTCATTCATATACTCGTAATTGTTTTGCTTCCAAAAACGAGTAGAATTAGCAAAATTCACAATGAAACAAAAACACTAATATGCTCCAAGTTTGCGCGTGATAAAAATAACATTCATATTTTGGAACTGAGCTTGTAACTGTTTAAGACACTCGAAACTTAACCAATATACTTCAATTCTTTCACGTAATAAAAATATACAAGACATGGAATAAGTTATAAATTATACCTCATGATCATACTCAAATATATAACCGTAACTTGCAAACGAACGTCACCAAAACTTGATATATCATGTAGTTCCTTTCGTTGATCTATAACTACTGATGTCTACATCTCTTTGTATTCTTAGCCCACTCCCTATCGTAACTAAACTATTCATCCTCTTAACATGTCATATTAGCGCCACATCATCATCCAAATCCTATAACTAACCAAATCTTATAACTAAACACTGCCTATCATGGCTAAAACATCTTCCTCTTAACTGCAACGTCATTAATTAATTTCTTTTCTTATTTATTTTAACTAACACAAAAAAAAATATTTTTTAAATAACACTTATTTATAAACACAAAGTCTTCTACAACAAGCATTAACGGATTGTACAATATGCAATAATATATGTACATATGATGAATGGGGTATTTGGTTAATAAAATTTACTAGTGGATCCCACCAAATGTGTACATGTGATGAAGAAGTATCGTTAAATCTATGGTGAATACCTATAATGAAAACCTATAATGGTTTGGTGCTTATGGCATTATACCTATAATGAATGCCATGTAGGCTTGGTGGTGGTGGGTAATGAACCATAGTGAGTGCTCTTATTGTTGTTATTCAATTAAATTCTTGGTCTACTTTTATTTACTTCTCATCTATTATCTATCTATATCTCTTTTATAAGACGCGAAGGTATGGTTACATATGTTGTGAAGGTCACCGAAAATTTTGCAAGTTAATACGGAGTATCACTGTATCCGTTTGTTGATAACCCCTCACCACATTCCAATTCAAATGTTAATATACTTGTACGTTTTGTACCCTTATATTTTACTACTTTTGTCACATTAAAACCGACACATACATTTAGACCGGTCATTAAGATGTTTCCACCAAATTTTATGCAGACGTGTTAAATTTTTTTATATAGAGGTGTTGAGATTTCCTATTAGACGTGTTAATACATACGTAGTATTTTTTAGCGGAAAAATAAGATGCTAAGTAGACGTGTTTGGATATGTTATGTAGACGTGTTTATACAAATATTTTTGGCAGAAGAAATTATTAAGGCATATTTAGAATAAACTGGTCTAGATATGGGGGTCTAGATGTGATTAAATGTACATCCGGCCCTGCTCTTGGGAACCAAACGTTAGATGAATATTGAGTTTGTGCTCAACTGACTTCCGCGTTGAGGCTACGACGAACTCAGAAAAGTGTTCTTCCTAGAAGATCAAATCGTGCTCATCTGAATTTTGAGCCGAAAGTCATCATGAATTCTGACAAATGTCCTCTACAAAAGACCATGTTCGTGCTCATATAACTTTGAGCCGAAGTATTGACTGCCTCGAACTAGTATCTGATCATCATAATGAAAAATCACGACGTCGGTCGAGGCCCTCTTGTGAAAATCATATTATCATACCGTTTTGGAAACAATGAATGATAACGAGCACGACCATAAATGTATGGGTCAATAGCATAGTCTTTAACTATTATTATCACGCTTTTAAACATGTCAACTTTACTAGTACAATAATAGAATTTGTCATTACCTGCAATAACCATGCTCTCTCACGTGTTTGCTTCAATCATATTGTAATTGCTACTTCAATTACCTACGATGTATTAACATCTGACGAGCTCATATGTTCGAGTGACAAACATATACAACGAGCTCTAATAACCTTTTAGAAACTAGAATTTATTCTAAGAACAATCCCATCGTTGATTTATGTGAAATGTGAAACTCTCTACGTCTTAATTTAATTATCTCATGACAAAAACATAAAATTTAAAAAATGTTATTAACATTATAATATTGTTTCTTTCATTTTTTTTTCCAATCATACATCTTATTTTTTATTTATTTTGTGTTACATATATAAAAAACTTTATCAACTCATTTTTATTTTATGTATGAAATTAATAAAAAGTTAATTTGAGATGTGTTAAAATGTTAAAAATAGATAGAGGAGACTAGAATTGAAGATAACAGTAAATAATGATCCATCGTTGGTTAAAGATTAGATCTGATACGCGCTTGGTGGTGCGACTTAAATTGAGTGGAAGCATATCCTATATAGTATATCGTATGCTAATTCTCGATCCTTTCAACGCCCATATTTTTGTAATGTCATGGTCCAATCCAAATACATGACCCAATAACACGTGTTCAGATCTTAATAACCACCACAAGGGTGGCGCATCTTCAAGGTTCCATGCTTCCAGTGTGGCAATTTTTCAGTTCCCGATGCTATCTCTCAAATACAACTTTTTTATTTTTATGGAATTTTAAAAGCAATAACTTTTCATACATCCTTGTATGAATTTTTTGAAATATATATTGTTCCACTGTATTTTAATGTTGTCAAAAACTGGATCATTAGCCAGAAAAGAATTACTCGTATTGATTTATAGAAATAATCAAAAGTTCTAACAAAATCACAGAAAAAATTACGAGAACCCTTAATTTACAAAGATTTTCACATGTGAGAAGATTGAATCACCCACAAATATTGATGAAGAGTAAAAAAATGAACATAAAAAAAGTTTGAAAAAACTTATATTTTTTTTTTTTTTTTGAAAAGCAAGCACTATAATATAAACCAAACCAAGAGTACATAAATACAAGAGTTCAAGCAGCATATAGAGCAACCGAAATATACAGATAAAGGCTCCAAACTGCAAGAAAACACAATTATTTACATACAACTCAAAAAGGTGGTCAAATCGAAGCATTATCCAACCCCCGTTCTTGTATTTGAACTCGCTACATAGAACGCCGGATTAAGAATCCACTGATGCCAATCCAAGGAAAGCTTCTTATTACGCTTAGAAATCCAACCAAAGCTCGTGTTTTGTACCTCGGAAAGAATACTTGCAGGATTCCACTCTTTATTATTAAAGATTTTGGCATTCCGAGACTTCCATAAGGTGTAGCAGCATACCCATTTCACAGCTTCCCATAATGACTTACCATATTTAGAGAACGATGTGAAGATCGAATCTACGACAAGAGGTTCAAAATTGCGTAGATTACCCTCTGGGATATTCCACCAACGAAAGAAGCACTTCCAAAATTCCATCACTTTCTTACATTTTACCAATAGATGTTCCACTGTTTCGATTTCTTCTACGCACATCGGGCATAGTATAGAATCCAAATCAATACCACGCTTATCAAGTTCTGAACGTACCGGTGTGTTGAAAAAACTTATATTATACCTATACAATGGCGGAACTTGAACTATTGTGTTGAGAGGGCCAAGATAAATCAAAATTTAAATGCCATTTTATCGATAGTAAACCTATGTAATTACACTGACAGGTGCGGTTTACTAAAGTTAATGAACGTGATGACAGTACGTCTTGTTTGTCTCAAGGTAAACCTGTTATATGAAGTCACAAAACCAATTTAGATATGCGTATGTGAACCCCTGATGCCCAATTTATGCACGTCCATATTTAATATTTCTCTATCACATTATTTCACACTAAAGTAGCTTTAAATAAAAGAGTTACTTAATACGTAAATCATTGTCTGATAATAAATAAAATTTATACCTTAATAGATAATCAATTAGAAAAACACACATAATTGTTTCTATGTTGTTTACTAGGAATCACAATTATATTTTGTGTTTATACAATAGAATATAGATAATCACAGCTATATACATGTAACGAAAATTGTACTCGTATCATTAGAACCACCCAATTCGCATTTATGTTTATATATAAGTTAATACCTGTCTTTTTAGATATATCTGCATACCCAGAAAACACATTCAATACCGACGGTTAGATCTACTTTTTACTCCGATCTGTATTTTAATTTCTCCCTCAATAATCCTTATATTTTTCCATATTTTGTATCTATAGGTTATATATGTCTATATTCCACCTTAAATTTTGATCTATTACTCTGATTCAAAAAATTATGAAACATACTTAGATTTCTATCTAATTGCAATTAGCTTCTTTTCATTTTCATTTTTTTTCTTTAATCTCCTAATATCTTTCGTTAATTCCTTGATTTATGTTTCTTCACCTCATGATAAATCTTGATAATTTACGCGATCTTTAAAATACACATTCTTCAACCAATCAGCGTACCTCTTTGTAACTTGAGGCTGAAAAGATCTTGATGGAATCACGAACTTCACACAGTTTCTCACTTTGTAGCTACATACATCACCAGATCGGAAATTCCTCACTCAATCGCAGTTAATTCTCGAATTCAATTCAATTCCATTCCATTCAATTCCATTCTATCCTTTTTCTTAATTTAAAAAAAAATAATAATAATAATAATAATAATAAAAAATAAAAAATCATGTGTGTGAGAGAGAGTGTGAGGAGAGAGAGTGAGAGGAGAGAGATTCATGCACACAGGTTTAGTACGACAGGGCAGAGAGATCGTGGAGAGAGAAAGCCTAGGGTTCCGACGACAACAAAGTTTTTCGGACATCGTTTGACTTCATTTATGTTCTTTAATTTCGGTGACCATTGGGCCATTTCTGATCTTTGGCGGGTCTTCAAGCAATTCGGTGATCTTAGGGACATCTACTTGGCAGGCAAACGACTAAGAAATGGACTCAAGTTCGCTTTTGCCAGGTTCCATGGTGTTGGAGATGAGGCACAGCTTCTTCGTCAACTAGAAGGCTTAAAGTTTGATTCAAGGCCAATTAGGGTTTTTCGAGCCGTCAATCGTTCGCATAACCCGGTCTCAAATCGTTTCAATACCAGGCCTGTTTTTCAAGGTAATGGAACAAAAGATAATACTGGTGGTGCTGTCTGGATACCGAAGGGGTCATCAAAGATGGGCACTAGTCGTGGAGATGATTTCCCTGCTCTTAATGTGGTTTTTGGCGGATCTAAATCTAGGTTATTCAATGAACCTAAACCTGTAGAAGATTTAAGAACATTGCTGACCAAATCTAGATCGAAAAAGGCCTGGGAATCGAAAGAAGCTGAAAGGTTTCGTACGGTGGAAGTTGAAGATAACTCTCCATTGGTTGGGATGGAAGATTGTATTATCGTTGGTGAACTGAAAAACTTTGGAGCACTTAACCTTATTTCCACGATAGGGCTGGTAAACGGATTAGATGGTATAAATATTAAGTACATTGGTGGCCTACATGTGTTACTGATATGTGACAACAGTGTTATGGCCAAAAATATTGTAAGTGATGTTAATTCGCCGGTGAAAAAGTGTTTTAATGAGTTAAAACTGTGGGATGGCCGTTCAGTCAATTCGGGTAGATTAACATGGGTCGAGATCATAGGAGTTCCGTTCAAATACTGGTCTTGTAGTACCTTTAAATCAATTGCGGAGTGGTGGGGGCCAGCCCTGGAGTTCAAAAATTGCAATATTATTCATGGGAATCAAAATCTAGTTTCCGGAAAAGTCCTGATCCATACTAAGAATGACGAACGCATCAATGGAATAGTAAAATTGGTGGCAGGCATATGGTGCAAACATGTTGGTATTCTTGAATGTGATGATAAAGTAGAACTTGATTTGGAAAATGTTTCACAGTCGGATTGGGATAGTTCAGAAGATGAGGAAGGAATTCCGGATTCTTTGTCCGGTGATGAAGCTTCCGATGAACTTGAAGATGGGGAGTTTCGATCGAAAAAAGGTCAGGAGATTAGTGGCGGTCATGGCGGCTTACCAGTGCAGATGGAAGACGATGGGTCTTCCTGCATGGGATTTAAGCAACTTTTTGATAAAGATATGAATGACGATGCTTTTTTGTCCAACGTGAAAGAATCACCTATAGCCGCAAATCTCTCCAAGTCCAAGATTCCAGTTACCAAGGTGAAGAATGATAGTTTGCTTGGCAACTCAAACATCTCGGGTAAAAAAGTAAACCCTGAGGGTTGTTATTCGGGTGCCAGTGTTGGGCCAACTCACCTCAACTTAAATGGGCCTAACTTCAATGCTAATAAATCTGGCCCAGTAACTCGTGATAATCCAGCAAAGGAGAATAGTGTTGATGGGCCTAATAATCAAAATAATTCTAATGTCATTAGTGCGGCCGATCCAAGAGATAATGTGGTGATAGAGGACCTCGGGGATACCGATTGCTCAACGAATGAAGATGATTGTAACAGTCCTGTTAAGAATTTCTATGGTGACGGGGTGGAGAAGGCTAACATTTCCGGTGATTCATCCTCTTTGAATGTTATGGATACCGCTAACAACTATTTGCCTAAAAAAGCAAGTAAAGGGGGTGTTTACGCTTCTGATTCATCCAATTGCTGCTGGAATTCCATCGGCAACTGGAAAGCTTCATCAAAAATTTTACATGCGAAGAGATCGAGTAGGAAAGGAAAAGGCGTTGAGGAACCAAGTGGGATTAATTGTGTGACATGTGGTAGTAGAAGATCGAAACTGAGTAAGAAGTCATCGTCGTCTAGGAATAGCAAGAAAAAGGAGGTGAACCAATTGATATCGGAAAGCAGTATTGGAGTAGAGGAATTCAGCACCAATCTTGGTCTAAAATGGACCAAGAAAGATATGTAAGTGTCTTTTTTCTCTGTTCATATCTCCTTTTTATTAATAAAGATTATCTCCTTAAACATTCGTGGGTTCGGGTCCGGGAAAGAAAGTAAATTTGGTGATGTTAAAAGCTTATGTTTCGTAGAAAGGCCTTCTATTCTAGCGTTGCAAGAAACGAAGTGTCATAACCTAGTCGACAATTGGTTATTCGGGCTTTGAGGTTCTAGTGATTGTGGGTATGTTCAAAAAGAAATGGTTGGTAAGTCGGGCGGACAATTATTAATTTGGGATAAAAACATCTTCGAGGTTTCTAGTGAGTTAATTGGTGAATTTTTTATTGCTATACGGGGAAAATGGAAAAAGTCGGGTAATGAATCGATTATTGTCAATGTGTACGGTCCGCATGATGACGCTAACAAATGTAAATTTTGGGATTCGCTTGACAAAATTTTGTGTATTGATGGTGTGTCGTGGGTCATTTGTGGGGACTTTAACGAGGTTAGACATAAGTCGGAAAGATTGAATTGTGAATTTTTTGATAATCGGGCTAAGAGGTTTAACGAGTTCATTGACAGAAATAGTTTAGTGGACATTCCTTTGGGTGGGAGGAAATTTACTAGGGTTAGTGATGATGGGATGAAAATGAGTAAGCTAGATAGATTCTTGGTTTCGGATGACTTTCTTAACCTTTGGACCGATCTAAAAGTGGTGGCTTTAGATAGAAGTGTATCGGACCATTGTCCTATTTCGTTGTCGGATGGTGAGGTGGATTTTGGGCCTAAACCGTTCAAAATATTTGATGATTGGTTCGTGGTTGAGGGTATTGACAAGGTTATTGCCGATTCTTGGTCTGGTCCAATGGGGGGTAACCGGAAGGATTGCGTTTTCCGTAACAAGTTAAAAAGATTAAAAGGTGACCTTAAAGAATGGAGTAAAGTTCACTTTGGTAAGCTTGATAGTGAGATTGAGACGGTTAAAAAGGTAGTAACGGATCTTGAATTGAAAGCTGAAGTAGGTTGTTTAAATGATGAAGAGCGAGCTAAATGGCTAAACTCGAGAAAAACATGGATGGAAAAGGAAAAAATTAAGACAGGGATGCTAAAGCAGAAAGCCCGTGTTCGATGGATGATTGATGGAGACGAAAACTCAAAATATTTCCATAATTCCTTAAAGAGAAAATATAATAAAAACAACATCTGAGGGATTAATGTTAACGGGTCTTGGTGTGAAAATCCTAACACAATCAAAGAAGTTGCTTTTAACCATTTTAAGAGCATTTTCGAGGAGCATAATTCGGATGGACCAAGCCTTGAAGGGCTATTTTTTGAATCGATTACATCAGCGGATAATGAGCTCTTAGAAGCTCCCTTCACGGAAGAGGAAATTTGGGAATCGGTCAAATGTTGTGGTAGTTCGAAGGCCCCGGGACCGGATGGGTTCAACTTTGATTTTTTTAAAAAGTTTTGGTCCATAATCAAAGATGATTTGGTAGGTGCAATCAACTGGTTTTGGGTTTTTGGTGAGTTTTCAAAGGGTTGCAATGCTTCTTTTGTTTCCCTTATTTCGAAGAAATCGGATCCGCTGAGTTTTAGTGATTATCGTCCGATTAGTCTTATATGCAGCTATTATAAAATTATCGCGAAAATGTTGTCCTTGAGAATTCGTAAAGTGGTACCTCGTCTTGTAGGGATGGAACAAAGTGCGTTTCTTGGGGGTAGATATATTCTTGATGGTGCGTTAGTTGCTAATGAAGTGGTCGAAGATCTTAAACGAAACAAAAAGCATGGCCTAATTTTTAAGGTAGACTTCGAGAAAGCCTTTGATCCGCTTAATTGGGATTATCTTCTTGTAGTGATGAAATGTATGGGGTTCGGTACCAAATGGTGCAAGTGGATTTCCTCGTGTCTTAAATCGGCTACAATATCCATACTCATAAACGGGTCTCCGACAAGTGAGTTTAATCTTAAAAGGGGCGTTCGCCAAGGTGATCCTTTATCGCCTTTTCTTTTTATTATTGCAGCGGAGGGACTTAATATCCTAACGAAAGTGGCGGTTGAGAGAGGAATGTATAAAGGGGTGGAGGTAGGTAAAGATAAAGTCGTCATCTCCCATTTGCAATATGCGGATGATACGATTTTTTTTGGCGATTGGAGTAGACGTAATGCGCGAAATTTAATGTACTTGTTGGAATGTTTTGAACGGGCTTCGGGGTTGAAGGTTAATTATAATAAAAGCCAATTATTTGGGATAGGCATTAGTAATGATAACGTGGAAGCTCTTGCGTCTTGGTGTTCGTGTCTCGGCGGTCGATTTCCTTTCATGTATTTGGGTATTCCCGTGGGTAATAGGATGAAGAAATTGAATGATTGGTCCCCGGTGATCGAGAAATTTAACAACAGGTTAGCGGATTGGAGAGCAAAAATGATTTCTTTCGGTGGACGGTTAACTTTAGTTAAGTCGGTTCTCTCTAGCCTACCTCTCTATTACTTCTCGCTCTTTCGTGCCCCTACTTGTGTGCTTAATTCTCTAGAGAGTGTGAGACGGAAATTTTTTTGGGGCGGGACAGGTTCTAATTCTAAAATGTCATGGGTCAAGTGGGAAAAAATCCTTCTTCCTCACGAAGAAGGAGGTTTAAATATCAAGTCCTTAAAAAGTAAAAATTTGGCTCTTCTTTGTAAGTGGTGGTGGAGGTTTAAAACCGAAACTAACACTTTGTGGGTCACCGTTATTCGTAGCATTTATGGTTCTAATGGAGGTCTTGTGCTTGGTAATGGGCGTGCCCGGAATCCAAACGCTAGCCTTTGGAATTCTATTTGTGATGCAGGAAAACATGTGGACGGGTTAGGGATTTCTTTCTCTAATTCTTTCATACGCTCAATCGGGGACGGGAAAAGCACTTCTTTTTGGGATGACATTTGGGTGGGGAACGCAAGGTTTAAGGACAGATTCAAAAGACTACACAGGCTAGAGATTGACAAAGATATCAACATCAGTAGCAAAATCGAAGAATTTAAGGGGGATGGGCTCGGCAATTGGGCCTATCCACCGATGGGCCGAACGAATAGTGAACTAAATGAGTTGCGTGATACTGTTCGGAACTTGCAGCTGACCGAAGGTAAAAAAGACTGTTGGAGCTGGAATCTTAATTCGAAGGGCATTTATACGGTCAAGGACTGTTCGGTTCTTGTCGAGAAAGTCATTCTACCACGGGCGGTTAATTCTATAGAGTCGTTGCGAAATGGTTTGGTTCCAAAAAAGGTGGAGGTGTTTATTTGGCGGGCGAGATTAGGACGTATACCGGTAAGATTCGAGTTAGATAAACGGGGCATCGACTTGAATAGTGTGAGATGCCCGATTTGTGATGGTGACATTGAGACGGTGGAGCATATACTTTTTTCCTGTCAAGTGGCAAAAGACATTTGGGCTAAAGTTCTTAAATGGTGGGGGTATAATTCGGCTATATTCGGGTTTGAGGATATTTTTAATGGTACTTTCTGTGGTGTAGCACAGGATCATAAAAAGAATCAATGGCAAGCGGTTTGTTGGGTGGTTTGTTACATTTTATGGAAGAATAGAAATGCAAAGGTGTTCAAGAATAAGCTCGAGACGGTCCCATCTTTATTTAGCGAAGTTCAAGTTCTTTCATATGATTGGATTTCACGACGTTGCAAGGGTCATATTATGGATTGGCTACAATGGTTCTCACATCCTTAGTTTTAACTCCTTTTGTTAGTTGCAATCTTTGCAATTAGCTTAGGGCGATGTAATTTGTTATCCTTATTTCTTTCGTGATGTATCGTGCTGTTAAGGGTGCCCAGTCAACCATGTACTATTCGTGATTGTTTAATATAAGTCTTTCTTGCTTTTTTAAAAAAAAATACCCGTCTTTTAGAAATTCAGAAACCAATTAAAAGATGCTTCCTAAGAATATAGTAGTAACAAGTTTAACTAGTCAGAGGATAAAGTAATTCATAGAATTGTTTGCCAAATATTTTAAGAGGGCCACTTAAGTTTAAAAGAATTAATTGCATATATAATACATATATTCTTCCAAAAACATATGTTTCGGCAGGAATATGCAAGCCATGTGTTGACTTTGTCAACCCATCCAGTCGCACCCCGTATGCCACTGGAGCCTAGCGAAACACCTTCACCCATAAATCACCACAATATGCCAACACCCAGATTCGAGCCTGCGTAGTCGTCATTCTTCCAACACTTACATATGTGGGACCAAAGAGATCACAAGGGCCGGGTACCGTTGAAGCAATGCTTCGTTGGTATATACTACACTCCTCATGAATCATGGGAGGGTCATGGCCCTCTTTAGTCCCTAAAGAGTTCCACCATTATACTTATATAATCAAATATATACTTTCCCGTTCACATGTGCATATTTGTTTGTGATACATGTGAATATTTCATATAATTAACAATTTAACATTTAATTTGTGTTAATGAACATATGTTTGTTAATGATATGAGCATTAATTAACATTTCCATATAATTTGTTGCATTTAATGTATAAAACTATGAAATTAAAAAGTTATCGCATTTCTCGTCATTTTTGTAGTTCTCGTTTGAACCTGACCCTATAGAAATATGTACAAGTATCATGGGAGATACCCATCTATGAGTATATACTATCTAAAAAAACTACACGAAAACTATAAACCATACAGGACTTGGTTAGCTATGCATATTAAGCAGAAATCTCGAACCAGCCAATACATACGTACAATGATGAATTCTCGATGAAAACTCAATAGTTGTTTACCTAAAAAACAACATGAATTAAAAAAATATATGAAGTCGTATAATTAAATTTAGTTGTGTGCTATATAATTCGAAGAATAGATTGTATAATTTTTTTTTTCCTAACGGGGTCATATGACCCCACTTGATATGCGATAGGCTCACCCCTGCACCTGTACAACAGTAATGTAACTAAAGATAGAACCTTGAATTAAGAAACCATTGATGTCATTCGATGTTTTTCTTCATATGGCTCGACTCGTGATCCATTCATAAGATTTGATGTCAATCTCGTTTAGAAGGTTTGGACCCGTTCATACTTTGTATTTAGAAATCCTTTGATTTCTGTTTTTCAAATCAGATACCTTCATATTCATTCTACGGTTTTTATTTATCAGGAAGTAATATATCAATATTGATTTCCTTATTAACTAATTTTTCTAAATTTACTAAAAACATTTAATGGAACGTAAAAGATGGATGATGTTTAGGTAGTATAGCAAAGATTTTTTATTTTTGCCAAAAACAAATATTCCGTAACTTAAATTGAACCTAGACCTTTTACCACTACTAAAATAGTCCTTCAAATCACAGGATACAATACCGACTCGGAATACGCTTCGCCTATCGAAAGCAAAACTAAAACTAAGCTAAAACTCAAAAGGAGTAGAACAATCTTGGGGTAAGCTGTAACCGAGCAACAACACACAACAACAACGAAACTAACCTACAACATGACAACTACAACAAAATAACCTAAACAAAGCTTAACATAATCAGAGTCAAAACACGACACCAAGTAATCACCGAACAAACGAATCAACCCAACAACACTATCAACAACACGAAAAGAGCATCAAACCATCACCAAAGATAAAAACCAAGCAAAACAGTCGCGTCATTCGCCTTCATTCCACGATGAACCAGTCTACCAAACTTACCCTTGAATTTGCTTATATGAAACTGCCTTGTCGAGTCTTTGCGAAAAATCATCCTATGAAACGTGAGCCGTCTTGGAAGGCCCCAAACATTGCCCGACAGGGAACCCGAAACCAAACAGGAACCAACTTCAGCCTCATCAAAACTCAAGTCTTTATCCCAAGTACCGAACGCAAACTCGTCACACCCTTTGCGAAGAAAACAAGAACCAGAAACTAAATTCGAACCCTCCTCCACAGGTTTCGGTTTCGTTTCAAAACTTCTTTTAGTACCTGCAATACTCTCGAACGACACTTTATATTCTCTAGCAAATTTCCATCCCTCTAAACCTTTTTTTTTTTTTTTTCACGCGAGCATTGTGCACTACAAATTCAAATCCCACGAAAAAGTAGCCGAAACATTAACAGGACCCAAAACGAAACCTGTTTTTCCTATTCCTTAATCAACGCCCCTTGCATGTCCTTGAAATGATTCGAGTACACAGCTGAAGCCGAAGCCGAAGCCAAAGAACGATCCACGACTTCATTAACCGAATTACATTACACAAACCCAAAGTCGCTAAAAGAAACACAACCGCCTGCAAAGGCTCGGTTAACGTTAGTCACGAAATCAAAAGCAAAATTATTATCAAGCAATTGGGGGAAGATCGAAGGGTCTCCAATTTCATTGCCCCAATGCGCTTTAACATGATCTACTTCATCTAACTCAACCTCAAATAACTCATGATATGTTTAACGCAATTAGATTCGATAAAAATAAAAAAGCTACAAACATTACCCAAATTGGCCGAGCATTTTGTCACATGTAGCATATATCCAGAATGATTAGCCACCTTTGCGATGTTTTCCAACGATGCGAATTTGACCGGTATACCCCTAACCTCGATCCAAGCAAATCGAAAAGAAACACCATTGTTATTCAGTACCCAACCCTGACAACTAACCATGTCTCCTTGACAGGACATTTATCAAATGGCAACTACAGAGAGATGTAATGTGCAATCAACATCAAACATCTTATCTAATTACCAACTGATCCATGTGGCCACTTGAGCAACAATGTTAGGTTGTGAAATCAAGTTACTAGCAAATGAGCTGGCAAGCTTGTTTGACCAAATCTCCATTAAACTCTCCTAACCAAACAACAATAAGACTACTGTTATACCCTGAACAATCAAACTTAAACACCAATATCGTTCGTATTAGCTTCCAGCAGCTAAACATGGAACAAAACTCATTTAAAGCCTCAAGTTCCTTCTAATGGAACTTCATTTCTAAATTCTAATCAATCAAAACTTAAACGAATCAAAAACGTTAAATACAAAATTTCAAGTTCATCATCAACAGAAACCAAAGGATGCATATCAATTCATAGTTAACAGAAAAGATTTTACTTTTTATTATAATTATCATCGGTATACACGTGTACCATTGTGTTTAACTTAAACAGAGTACACATAGATAACAAATAAACCGATCACCTCAAATAACATACAAATCTAACACAATTTACCCTTTTCATCACAGTTATTCACTCACTTATCATCATCATCATCATCATCATCCTGTAAATCGGAAGCTTGCACTCGATTCCCATGGCCACCAGCCACCACTACCTTACTCGGCATCACATTCGTACTAACCGAATTAACCGAATCAACGAAAGTAGCAGATGACATTTCCATTTGACAAACCCTAACTGCACCAAACAGCCTTTCAGGCAAATCCTCTTCCTCTTGAGCTTCAACTACAAATCCCATATCAATTGTTACAGCAGTTACACAACCTAACGCCAATTTCAAAATCGCAGTAGCAATTTTCGAGCTACCAATATCAACATCAATTTCTAAATAATTAGGTCCATTATAATAATAACAATTTAATGCTTTCCCTAATAAACAAGCTGAATAATTACCAACTGTTGCTTTAACAATCCACGGTCCTTTCACAATCCGGTTCACAATTTTAAACCGCTGGTTACGAAACGCATCATCGCCGTTAATAAACCGGTACAGTAACGAACCAGGTTGAACCGGTTCATCAGTCGCGAAATAAAAAACCGCGCTATGATGATCTCTACCTGGAACCTGTAAATTAACGGCGAGTATAAAAGTTTTTTTAGCGTCGTGTTTACGGAGGGCGTTGATTATCCGATTGTCGGCGCGTGAGAGGACGTGATCGAGTTTCGAGCTGGACCGGAGCCAGTCGACACCGGCGGGTTGGAGGAGGTAGGGACCGGACGGTGATTTGGTTTTCTTGGTGAAGTAGTTGCGGCTCCGGAGAGAGAAGAGGTCGCCGGGAGGTGAAGCCCAACCGTTGGATCCGGTTTCAAGGTTGACGTGTTTGAGTGATCCACCGTTGATAGTTTCATGACGCCAGTCTGTTGGTTTGTTTTTGTGATTTGTTGGACACATTCTGGTAGGACTTCACCTGCGGCGGATGTGAGGGTAGGAGAACCTCTCTCCTTTTCAGTTCCGTTTATTTTTCCAGTTATTTTAAGATGTGGGATCTGCCGACTGATATCTCATTACTTGTATGTTGTTTTTTCTTTATGTTGGACGCTAATTAATTAATACTCCGTACTGTATTACCAGTAGTATAGTACTCCGTATTAATTTAATATCAATATTAATTATTATTATTATTAATTATATATATATATATATATATATATATATATATATATATATATATATATATTTTTTTTTTTTTGACAAAAAACTACTCCGTAAAACTTTTATGAAACCTGGGTCTTTCATAGATAATGAAAGAACCTTTCGGAAAACAATACATACCCCGCCCGATAGAGAGCCTCAAATTAGAGATATACAACCCGTACAACACATCAAAACCTTAAAATCTAAACCGAAATCAAAAACAACATTAGATATCAAACCACCTAATCACAATGTCTTGAAAAGGAAAGAAACAAAACAAAGCAAACAATCAACAGGAGCAAGTTAATTTTTCTCCTTGGAAGCTTTCCTACCCCTGTCTGCGGGTCTGGACAATTACCCGCAAGTTGTTGACACGTCACGTTTTTCTCCGATCTAGAAACCCACTTATACAGAATCGGCGCCGTATATGCATAATATTGGATATGTATATTACTTTTTTGGCGAAGAAAGAAATTTATTGCATAAACCTTCATCAGAACGATGAAGAAAAAACATATTACATTGTAAGAGGCTTTTAAGCCTAAAGAAATGACAGAAATTGAAAGAACAACCGAGAAACGTAAAAAAAACTCCTACGGGGATCGCAAAGCCCAAGCAAATGGACTTGGAAGCCAACAAAAAACAGGCCCATTTGGCATCATTGAAAGTCCACCAAAACATGGAAGCATGCCCGGCGAGAAAACTTGGAAGCAGGCTCAGTGAAAAATCTTGAAAGCAGGCCCAGTGAAAAATCTTGGAAGCAGGCTAATAAAAGGATTAAAGGATCCATGAGCCCAAACAAAAATAGGGGTCAGCCAATTTAATCAGCATTGCAATGTAAAAGAGATTCCCAAATTGGAATGAAATCAAAAGAACATAACCCTACGAAATCATCAATTGCAGAACGATTCTATTACTCCAACAATAATCAATTCGAGAAGCCTTCATACCCCAATAAATCGAACCATTCTTTAAAGCCAAGAAGGAGTGTTCATGGCGATTGAAAGTAAACACCAACTGCTATTGTTTAAGAGACAGGGATAAAATTGATTGAAATAAAAGGTCAAGAGTATTAAATTCCAAAACCTCAAAAACCGAAAGGTAATCGTTAGCCATGTTTTCCATTAATTTACCGAATTTTACCATCTCTTCTTTAAAGGTAAGCTTTTTTGCACCCGTCAAATAACCTTTAGATGGAATTTTGGTTGGATTATTCGATTCACCGACCACATGAGCAATCTCACTAGAAGTATCATAAAGATTGGAAATATTGGTAATCTTATCAGTCCAATGGTTGTCCTTTCAAAAGGAAGGTTTATGTTAATAAGTTTCTAAGTATTGAAGGAGATATCTGGCTGATTGTTAGCAGGAGTTCTATTACGAATTTTGTTACAAGAACGTTTGCATCTTGCATCAATACAATGATTTCCATTGGGTGAATGAACAGCCTTGTTGGGATCAGGAAACTTAAGTGGCGAAGTGATGACTGGTTTAGTTTGTTCATTCTTGGAATAAGGAAACTTAAGCGGCGAAGTGATGATTGGTTTAGTTTGTTCACATTTAGAAGGTAAACAGTCTCCTTTAGTATTTTGATTAATATTGGAGATTTTTTGAGAATATGTATACTTTTTTTTTTTTTTGGCAAATGAGAGAAATATATTAATTTTCAACAAACATACATGGGCCGGACATTACCCTAAGCCCAACAACAAAACATACACTACAACAAAACAACAATTAATCCATCACTAATTTGGCATCAGCCCACTTCATATGCCAAATTCTTCCAGCAATTAAAACTGCAGGCGACTTTCTAACTTTCTAAGTCATCAATTTGCATCTAATATAGTCTTGAATAACTGCACTAATTTCCTCCACATTCCTTTTTCTGTTCTTAAAAACTCTAAAGTTTCTTTCTTGTCAAATATAATACACACAAGCAGCAACCATTAATCGGTTGATTATACTCCAGATGTTGCCAGAATAAGGATATCTAGCCATAGTTTTAACTATATCCTCCAACACATCAGGAATACCCTTTGTAACATCCCGCCTTTTTCCATTTACTTATTTAAAGTCCGTTATGTAATTATAACATCTTCCGTTAAAACGCGTTCTAAAAATAATTCGTTTAGGTAATTACGCACCCGTAACCGAACTCGAGGGACTAGTTTCGCCAATTGATCAAAGGTGTGACTAGATGGACTAGTCAACACCCACCTCCTCCATTCATTATCCTTTCCTTTTTCATTTTTCTTTAATACTTTCACATTTTCTCTCAAACTCAAATCCAAAGAATCATCATCTATTTCAAATCGAGCAAGCATCAATCCAAACAAATTACGTATTCAGAATCCTTGCATCTTCCTCTTCGAATCCATACCAACTTTATTGCATTTGGGTAACTTTCTAAAAACACTAGATTTTGTGTTCTTGATGATTTTTACTTGTAAAAGTGTTAATTAGTGTCTATGGCTCAAGTCTAACATGAATATGTGATTTATATGTTCGATCTCGTTATTTTAAGCAACTAGCATGAACTTGAATTTTGGTGTGTTTAATTTGGTGATTTGGTTGCTTGAATGTTGTTAAATGTTATAAGTGCATGTTTTAATTGTGTTACTAGTATCACTAGCTTCAATTTGGTATGTAGGTTGGCATGGTTTAGCTTCATAAACAAAATTGTTAAATTTGTGATTGTTAGTTAGGGTTTGGTGGCCTTAAATGTGATCTTTGATACATTGAATGCTTTACAATGTTAATTGTAAATGTTTAGTTGCATTGTATGCGTAATTATCTATGAAACAGCGTATCATATGTGTGCATTTAATTCCCGAATCATAATTGTGCATTTATGAAATTGAAGCATTAATGATGAGCATTAATTGATCATTTAATTTAGAAATTCGATTATTGCTAATGATGTCTTTGATTGATGAAACGTGTTTAGTTGTGTTCCTTGTTAAATTACCTTTCCAACGATATAAGATACGTGTCGTAAGTGTTTACGATTTGTGAATTGTGCTAAATTGAAGATTTGATTTAGACTTGAACAATTGAAACTGACCAGGCACCAGACCACGTTAAGTGTCGCGGCGCGGCCCTCCTTGGTCGCGGCGCGACATTTGCCGTGTTTGGCTTCTGCCCTACGTTGTCAACTTTCGAAAAATGTTTGCTATGCTACGCACCTCTCATTCATATGTAACTTGTTCTAACATGCTTATATATGAATAAAAACCTCAGAAAAATAGTTCGGGACCCGACCCGAACGTGTTGACTTTTTCGTTGACTTTGACTTGACCAAAGTTGACTTTTAATCAAACTTAACCAAATGTTTGTGCAATCATTCTAACATGCTTTTATACTTGTATCTTGCGTGGAACTTGACAATTTGATTCACATGCTATATAATCGAGTCGTAACGAGCCATAGGACTAATTGAACATCTTTGAGCAATCGTGTTTACCGTTATTGATACGACCTACTTGTTTAGGTCAAGACTAGCATTCGTCCTTGCACACGTTTACTTGTGAAGTACATTTATACGCTTGCACTCAAGGTGAGATCATAGTCCCACCTTTTCAACAACTTTTACTTTAAACTATGGGATGAGAAACATATACGTATCATACTTTTATGCTTTGAACACAAGTACGAAAACAAACATTCCACGTGCGAGTTTGAACAAAAAGCCTCAATTCAATTATCATTAGTTACACTTGCAGGGCGAAAACGAGAACTTATATTATGTGATCACATGGGCTTGACGAGCCTCATTCGGACGGTTCGCTACCGTTAGTGGATGAAATATATTTTCGAGTATAGTGTATGTTCTAACAATACGTAACAGGGTACAAAACAGTCAAGCCTTGATAATTGGGTGCTCGCGAACATACTTTTAGAATACAAACGATTTGGATAATCAACTATATTAAATCTTGTGGTTCAAAAACAACGTTACTAATACACCTATGATTTCACCAACGTTTTTCGTTGACAGTTTTCTATATGTTTTCTCAGGTCCTTAAACGCTACGTGATACATGCTTCCGCACTCTTTTTGATACTTACTTGGATGTCGAGTATATATGCATACATGGAGCATCTTTTGGATTACTTTTAAAATTGTGTCGCATAGGTTTCATTTGTACGTCAAACATTGTAATGTAACTAGTCGTGGAACTACCTTGTAAACTTGAAACACTTTTACACTTGAAATGAATGCGACATATTTTGGTCAAACGTCATTTTAAAGACTTATGACCACGTAACGGGACCTAAGTAGACGGTGCCATCAATGACGATTTTGTCAGGTCGCTACAGATGGTATCAGAGCGTTGGTTGTAGGGATTTAGAGTTCATTGGTGTCAACCCTGAGTCATAGGGTACATTAGTGAATCTAGACTACAACCGGCATATAGACTTGAAGTAGGAATTACTTGACTACTTGTGCATTTATACTCGAACGTTTCTACTCATATCTACTCTTATTTCATCTTAATCTCACGTTGTTTAATTTGATTGACACGTCACCTTGACTATATAAATTAATGTCGAATGCACATATGAATCAGGGTAATATAATTTCCGGGATTATATTACGGTGACTCATATGAACGTTCCGACATTATGACATAAAGAATTTAAGGCGAGTAAAGGAAAATTTCCTCTCTATCCTTATTCCGTATCATAATTAGTATTATTAAGAATACTAATCAACGGTATTCTTGTGTTTTGAAGGAACAATGCCTCCTCGCCGTGTACCACGCCACGAAACACCCGAACAAGCTCTACAACGAATGATAGCCACCGCCGTAGATGCGGCCATGGCCGGTCACTCCTCCAACAACAACAATAACAACAACCACAACAACAACAATCAAGGGGCCGGTAACTCAAACGAAGGGTGCTCCTACAAAGCCTTCATGGGGTGCAAACCTCATACTTTTGATGGGACCGGGGGACCGGTTGTGCTCACCCGATGGTTTGAGCAAACGAAATCCGTCTTTAGCATAAGCGATTGTCGGGACCAAGACAAGGTCAAGTACTCCACTCACACTTTCGCCGGTGTCGCTCTCACTTGGTGGAACACCTATGTACAATCGGTGGGTACCGATGAAACCCACGCCCTCTCTTGGGCCGATTTAAGGGAAAAGATGATCATCGAATATTTCTCTCGTGAAGAAACCCGAAAGCTCGAACAAGAGCTAAGAACTTTAAAAGCGGTTGGAAACGATCTCAAGGCTTATAATCAACGATTTTCTGAATTAGCCTTGATGTGCCCAAACCTTGTGAACCCCGAGTCTTCAAGGGTTGAACTTTACATGGATGGTCTTCCAAAGAGCATCAAACATGGGGTAATGTCATCCAAACCCACTAATCATCAAGAAGCTTTGAACATGGCCCGTAAATTGATAGAAACGGTGGACGAAATCGTAGTACCGACACCTAAAGAGAGGATAAGTCGGGTAGCAACAAAAGAAAATGGGAAGCCACTCCATCAAGCAACTACAACAACAACTTCACCAAAAAGCCTTTCACCTCCGACGCCAAGAAAAGTTATGGCGGAAATAAACCCTTTTGCAACAAATGCCACAAACATCACTATGGTGAATGTGACAAATCATTTTGCCACCGGTGCCAAAGGAGTGGTCATGTGGCCAACGATTGTAGAAGTGCCGCCCCCGTCGCTAAAAGGGGCCCAATGCACCAAAATCGGGTGCTTGTTTTGAATGTGGCCAAACAGGTCATTTTAGAAATGCATGTCCGAAGAAGAAAGCTAACCCCAACACACGCGGGCGAGCTTTCAACATTAACATCCAAGAGGCCCGAGATGACAATGAACTAGTCACGGGTACGTTTCTTCTCAACAAAACTTATGTTTCTTGCTTATTCGATTCGGGTGCCGATAAATGTTTTATATCCAAGACTTTGGTTCATACTCTTAGCACTCCATCACTCCCCCTAGATACTACTTATGCCATTGAGGTGGCCAACGGAAACCTATTGAGTACCGACATATATTACTGGGGGGTGTACGTTAAATATTTTGGGTAATGAGTTTGAAATTGACTTGATACCCATGGAACTAGGAAGTTTCGATGTAATAATCGGTATGAATTGGATGGTCAAAACGAAATCTCACATTCTTTGCAATCTTAATGCAATCCGGATTCCTATCGAGAACGGCGAACCCTTAATTGTCTATGGCGATAAGAGTTGCACCGGACTCAACCTCGTCTCGTGCCTTAAAGTTAGAAAACTACTCTGTAAGGGTTATTTTGAGATCCTTGCCCACGTTAAGAAAGTCGAGTCCGATGAGAAGCATATCGATGATGTGCCAATTGTTAGTGACTTTTCCGATGTATTTCCCGATGAATTGCCGGGTCTTCCACCTCATCGACCGGTTGAACTCCAAATCGATCTTATTCCGGGAGCCGCACCCGTAGCACGTGCAACGTATAGACTTGCTCCATCTGAAATGCAAGAATTGCAAAATCAAATCCAAGAACTACTTAACCGTGGTTTTATCCAACCTAGCCATTCACCATGGGGCGCTCCGATTTTATTCGTTAAGAAGAAAGATGGATCCCTACGAATGTGTATCGACTATCATGAACTAAACAAATTGACGGTTAAGAACCGACATCCTCTTCCACGCATCGATGACCTCTTTGATCAATTACAAGGATCTCGTGTATATTCAAAAATCGATCTCCACTCGGGTTATCATCAATTAAGGGTTAAGGGGGAAGATGTCTCCAAAACCGCTTTCCGGACTCGTTATGGTAGTTATAAATTTCTTGTAATGCCATTTGGTCTCACTAACACACTGGCGGCGTTCATGGATCTTATGAACCGTGTGTGCAAACCGTACCTCGACAAATTCGTTATCGTGTTCATCGATGATATTTTCGTCTATTCTAAAAGCGAAGAAGAGCACGAACAACATCTCCGACTTGTGCTTGAACTCTTGAGACAAGAACGACTCTATGCCAAATTCTCCAAGTGTGAATTTTGGTTGAAGGAAGTTTAATTTCTTGGTCATGTTGTAAGTGATCAAGGTATTAAGGTCGATCCATCAAAAATCGAAGCCATTAGTAAATGGGAGACTCCTACTACTCCTACTTACATTCGTCAATTCTTAGGTCTCACCTGGTACTATCGTAGATTCATCGAAAACTTCTCTTTGGTCGCACGTCCTCTAACCGCGTTAACTTACAAGGGAAAGAAATTCATTTGGGCGACCGAGCAAGAATCCGCGTTTCAAGTCTTGAAGACAAAGCTAACCACCGCTCCTATCTTGTCTCTTCCAGAAGACAATGATGATTTTGTTGTATATTGCGATGCCTCGAAACATGGTTTTGGGTGTGTATTGATGCAACGAAAGAAAGTCATTGCTTATGCCTCTCGACAACTAAAAATTCATGAACGAAACTACACGACACATGATCTTGAACTCGGAGCTGTTGTCTTTGCACTTAAAATGTGGAGACACTATCTTTATGGAACCAAGAGTACTATCTTCACCGATCACAAAAGCCTCCAACACATCTTCAACCAAAAGCAACTAAACATGAGACAACGCCGGTGGATTGAAACTTTAAACGATTATGATTGCGAGCTTCGTTACCATCCCAGGAAGGCAAACGTAGTAGCCGATGCCTTAAGTCGAAAGGAAAGAGCGGTGCCTCTCCGTGTCCGAGCCTTAAACATCACCATCCACAGTTCCACACCAACCTTAATATCCAAATTCGTGTAGCCCAAGACGAGGCTCTCAAGGATGAAAACATCTCTCTCAAACACTTGAACGTCCTCACCTTTCGATTCGAAGTTAAAGAAACCGGGCTCCGATATTTCGCTGGAAGAATTTGGGTACCTAGTTATGGGGACCTACGAAGCCTTATTTTAGACGAAGCCCATAAGTCAAGACATTCAATTCATCCAGGTGCCAATAAGATGTACCACGATCTCAAGGAACAATATTGGTGGCCGAACATTAAAAGGGAGGTCGCTACTTATGTTGGAAAATGCCTAACTTGCTCCAAAGTCAAAGCCGAACATCAAAGACCGTCCGGACTACTTCAACAACCCGAAATCCCGCAATGGAGGTGGGAAAGGATAACGATGGATTTTATCACCAAACTACCAAAGAAGGTGGGCGGTTATGATACTATTTGGGTTATTGTTGACCGTCTCACTAAATCCGCGCACTTCTTGGCCATGAAGGAACCCGATAACATGGAAAGACTTGCACAACTTTACATTAAAGAGATCGTCGCCCGTCACGGTGTGCCCTTATCGATTATTTTTGACCGAGATGGCCATTTTGTTTCTAGATTTTGGCGTACTTTACAAGAAGCGTTGGGAACGCATTTAGACATGAGCACCGGCGCACCGCATATCATCCGCAAACCGATGGACAAAGTGAACGCACAATTCAAACTTTGGAAGACATGCTACAAGCTTGCGTTATCAATTTCGGAAAAGCTTGGGACAAGCACTTACCTCTCGCCGAATTCTCCTACAACAATAGTTATCATGCGAGTATCAACGCCGCACCATTTGAAGCATTATATGGTCGAAAATGTCATTCTCCTCTTTGTTGGGCCGAAGTAGGTGACACACAAATCACCGGACCCGAAATCATTTATGAAAAAACCGAGAAGATCATTCAAATTCGAGATAGGCTTAGGACGGCTCGAAGTCGTCAAAAGAGCTATACCGACAAAAGATGCAACGACCTCGAATTTCAAGTCGGTGACCGCGTAATGTTAAAAGTTGCACCTTGGAAAGGTGTAATCCGTTTCGGGAAACGCGAGAAGCTAAATCCGCGGTATATTGGTTCTTTCGAAATCTTAGAGCGTGTTGAAACCGTTGCTTATCGTTTATGTAACATCCCGCCTTTTTCCGTTTACTTTTCCGTTATACTAATATAAAGTCCGTTATATGTTTATAACATCTCCCGTTGATACGCGTTTTAAATTATCTCGTTTAGGTAATTCCCGCACCCGAACGAAAGTTGAGGGACTAAACTTGACAAGGGATCAAACCCTTGACTAGGTCAAAGGGTCAAACCCCTTTCACCCATTCATTTCATCTTCATCTCTCTCTCTCTTTCTCTCTAGCAAGAACACACACACCCAAAACCATATTCATTCAATTATCATCTAAATTCGATCTAGGAGGCTTACAACAAAATAAATTACATATTCGTGATCCTCTCTTCATCCTCTTCGTTTTGGTACCAACTTCATCTCATTTGGGTAACTTTCTAAAATCACTAGATTTTGTGTTCTTGATGTTTTTAACTTATAAAAGTGTTAATTAGTGTCTATGGCTCAAGTCTAACATGAATATATGATTTATATGCTCGATCTCGTTGTTTTAGTGTAACTAGCATGAACTTGAATTTTGGTGTGTTATTCTTGAATTTTGGATGATCATATGTTGTTAGATGTTGAAAGTTGATGTTTTAATTGTGTTACTAGCATCACTAGCTTCAATTTGATGTGTAGGTTGCCTTAGAAAACTTCATGAGCTTGATTATTGATTTTGGTGGAATTGAGTTAGGGTTTGGAGAACTTGAAGTGATTATTTGATGCATTGATTGCCATGAATTGTTGTTAGTAAGTTGTTAGTTGTAATGTATGTTTCATTACCTTCAAAACGGAATATTATATGTGTGAATTGGTTTCCCGAAACTCAAATTGCATTTGAAGAACTTGAAACCTTAAAGATGAACGTTAAATGATCACTTGATGAGTTTTCGGCTATTATAAATGATGTTTTTGTTTGGTGAAACATGTTTAGTTGTGTTCCTTGTCAAAAGAGCTTTCCAACGGTATAAGATACGTCTTCTAGTTGTTTACGGTTTGCGTTTTATGGTTGTTTGAAGTTTTGACCAAGACTTGAACCTTGAAACTGACCTGGTGCCAGACCACGTGTTATGTCGCGGCGCGACACCTCTTGCCGCGGCGCGGCATATGCCGTGGTCAGATTCTGACCTACTTTGTCAAATTTAGGAAAATGTTTGGCATACTACGGACCTCCGATTCACATGAAACTTGTTCTAACATGTTCATATATGATTAAAAACCTCAGAAAAATAGTTCGGAACCCGACCCGAACGTGTTGACTTTCGTTGACTTTGACCGACCAAAGTTTGACTTTTTGTCAAACTTAACCAAATGATTATGCAACCTTCCTAACTTATTTATATACTTGTATCTTGCATGAAACTTGGCAATTTGATTTCACATGCTAAATAATCGAGTCGTAACGAGCCATAGGACTAATTGAACATCTTTGACCTATCGTGTTTACCGTTATTGATACAACCTATTGTTTAGGTCAAGACTAGCATTGTTCTTTGCACACGTTTACTTGTTGAAGTACTTTACTACTCGTGCACTCAAGGTGAGATCATAGTCCCACTTTTACTCTTTTTGAACTTACATTTGGGATGAGAAAACATAAACATTTCTTTACTAAGTGAACACAAGTACAGGAAAACAAACATTCTACATACGAGTTTAGAACAAAATCCTCAATTCGATTATCATTAGTTACACTTGCCGGGTGTAAGCGAGAACTTATGTTGTATGGATCCATATGGGTTTGACAAACCCTCATTCAAACGGTTCGCTACCGTTTACGAATGAAATATATTTTCGAGAAACAGTGTATGTTCTAGCACTAAGTGATGGGGTTCAATGGAAGGAAATGTTAAGCATTGATAATTGGGTGCTCGTGAAACAAACTTTTGGAATGTATTACTATTAATTCATTGATGCAAATCTTGTGGTTCACTTGTACTTACTTACTTAAACCTATGATTTCACCAACGTTTTCGTTGACAGATTTCTATGTTTTTCTCAGGTCCTTGAACGATACATGATACATGCTTCCGCTCATTATTTGATACTTGCATTGGATGTCGAGTATATGTGCATTTCATGGAGCGTCTTTTAACTTTACTTTAAACCGTGTCGCCTAGATTTCATTCGTATTATAACGTTGTAACTTAACTATTGGTTGAACAATTCTTGTAAACTTTGGGAACAATCTTTATTTTGAAATGAAGGCGACATATTTTGGTCAAACTTTGTCTTAAAGACTTATGGCCACGTAACGGGACCTAAGTAGACGGCGCCGTCAAACATGATTTGGTCGGGTCGCTACAGATGGTATCAGAGCGTTGGTTGTAGGGATTTAGAGTTCATTAGTGTCAACCTCGAGTCATAGGGTACATTGGTGAGTCTAGACTACAACCGGCATATAGACTTGAAGTAGGAATTACTTGACTACTTGTGCATTTATACTCGAACGCTTCTACTCATATCTACTCTTAGTTCATCTTAATCTCACGTTGTTTAATTTGATTGACACGCCACCTTGACTTTATAGAATAATGTCGAATGCACATATGAATCAGGGTAATATAATTTCCGGGATTATATTACGGTGACTCATATGAACATTCCGACATTATGGCATAAAGAATTTAAGGCGAGTCGAGAAAAAAAAAAAAAAAAAAAAAAAAAAAAAAAAAAAACTTCTCTTTATCTTTATTCTATATCACGGTTAGTATTATTGAGAATACTAATCAATGATATTCTTGTGTCTTGAAGGAACAATGGCTCCTCGTCGTGTACGCCGCAATGAAACTCCCGAACAAGCTCTCGAACGGATGATAGCTACCGCCGTAGATGCGGCCATGGCCGGTCACTCATCCAACAACAATAATAATAACAACCACAACAAAAACAACAATGACAACAACAATGGAGCCGGAAATTCAAACGAGGGATGCTCCTATAAAGCTTTCATGGGGTGCAAACCTCACACTTTTGATGGAACCGGGGGACCGGTCGTGCTCACCCGATGGTTTGAGCAAACGGAAGCCGTCTTTAGCATAAGCGGTTGTCGGGACCAAGACAAGGTCAAATACTCCACTCACACTTTCTCCGGAATTGCTCTAACATGGTGGAACACCTATGTTCAATCGGTGGGTACCGATGAAGCTCATGCCCTCTCTTGGGCCAATCTAAAGGAAAAGATGATTGTTGAATATTTTCCGCGCGAAGAAACCCGAAAGCTTGAGGAAGAACTAAGAGCTTTGAAAGCGGTCGGAAACGATCTTAAAGCTTATAATCAACGCTTCGCCGAACTATCCTTGATGTGTCCTAATCTTGTTAACCCCGAATCTCAAAGGATTGAGCTCTACATGCTCGGTCTTCCAAAAAGCATCAAACAAGGGGTGATGTCATCCAAACCCACTACTCATCAAGCCGCTATGAACATGGCTCGCCAACTAATTGAAACGGTTGACGAAATCATAGTTCCGGCACCTAAGGCCGAGGATAAATCGGGCGGCAACAAAAGAAAGTGGGAACCCTCCCAATCAAGCAACAACAACTTTGCTAAGAAGCCTTACACCTCCGACGGCAAGAAAGGTTATGCCGGGAACCTGCCTCTTTGCAACAAATGCAACAAACATCACTTTGGCGAATGTAGTAAGATAATTTGCCACCGGTGCCAAGGAGTTGGTCATAAGGCCAACGATTGTAAAAGTGCCACTCCCGTCGCTCGAAAGTGGCCCAATGCACCAAAGACGGGCACTTGTTATGAATGTGGCCAAACGGGCCATTATAGAAATGCATGCCCGAAGAGGAAAGATAACCCCAATACGCGCGGCCGAGCTTTCAACATAAACACCGAGGAAGCCCGGGATGACACTGAACTAGTCACGGGTACGTTTCTTCTCAACAATTCTTATGTCTCTTGCTTATTCGATTCGGGTGCCGATAAATGCTTTGTATCCAAGACTTTGACTCATTCTTTTAGCACTCCACCTCTTCCATTAGATACCACTTATACCATTGAAGTGGCTAACGGAAAACTATTAAGTGCCGACACATATTACCGGGGGTGTACGTTAAACATTTTGGGTAGGGAATTTGAAATTGACTTGATACCCATGGAATTAGGAAGCTTTGATGTAATAATCGGTATGAATTGGTTAGTCAAAACGAAATCTCACATTCTTTGTGATCTTAACGCAATCCGAATTCCTATCGAGAATGGTGAACCTTTGATTGTTTATGGCGATAAGAGTTGCACCAGACTCAACCTCGTTTCGTGCCTTAAAGTTAGAAAACTACTCCGTAAGGGTTGTTTTGCGATCCTTGCCCACATTAAGAAAGTCGAGTCCGATGAGAAGCACATCGATGATGTGCCAATTGTTAGTGACTATTCCGATGTATTTCCCGACGAATTGCCGGGTCTTCCGCCTCATCGACCGGTTGAATTCCAAATCGATCTTATTCCGGGAGCCGCACCCGTAGCACGTGCACCATATAGACTCGCTCCATCTGAAATGCAAGAATTGCAAAGTCAAATCCAAGAACTACTTGATCGAGGTTTTATCCAACCTAGCCATTCACCTTGGGGCGCTCCGATTTTGTTTGTTAAAAAGAAAGACGGATCCCTACGAATGTGCATTGATTATCGTGAACTAAATAAATTGACGGTTAAGAACCGATATCCTCTTCCCCGCATCGATGACCTCTTTGATCAACTACAAGGGTCTTGTGTATATTCGAAAATCGATCTCCGCTCGGGTTATCATCAATTAAGGGTTAAGGGGGAAGATGTCTCCAAAACCGCTTTCCGGACTCGTTATGGTAGTTATGAATTCCTTGTCATGCCATTTGGTCTCACTAACGCACCGGCGGTGTTCATGGATCTTATGAACCGCGTGTGCAAACCGTATCTCGATAAATTCGTTATTGTGTTCATCGATGACATATTGATTTATTCTAAAAATGAAGAAGAGCACGAACAACATCTCCGACTTGTGCTTGAACTTTTAAGACAAGAACAACTCTATGCCAAATTCTCCAAGTGTGAATTTTGGTTAAAGGAGGTTCAATTTCTTGGTCATGTTGTAAGTGACCAAGGTATTAAAGTCGATCCAACGAAAATCGAAGCCATTAGCAAATGGGAGACTCCTACTACTCCTACTCACATTCGTCAATTTTTGGGTCTCGCCGGGTACTATCGTAGATTCATCGAAAATTTCTCTTTGGTTGCACGTCCTCTAACCGCATTGACTCACAAGGGAAAGAAATTCATTTGGGCGACCGAACATGAATCCGCATTCCAAATCTTGAAAACAAAGCTAACCACCGCTCCTATCTTGTCACTTCCCGAAGGCAATGATGACTTTGTTGTATATTGCGATGCCTCAAAACATGGTTTTGGGTGTGTATTGATGCAACGAACGAAAGTCATTGCTTATGCTTCTCGACAACTCAAAATTCATGAACGAAACTATACGACACATGATCTCGAACTCGGAGCCGTTGTCTTTGCACTTAAAATGTGGAGACACTATCTTTATGGAACCAAGAGTACTATCTTCACCGATCACAAAAGCCTTCAACACATTTTCGATCAAAAGCAACTAAACATGAGACAACGAAGGTGGATTGAAACCTTAAACGATTACGATTGCGAGCTTCGTTACCATCCCGGGAAGGCAAATGTAGTAGCCGATGCCTTAAGTCGAAAAGAAAGAGCGGTACCTCTCCGTGTCCGAGCTTTAAACATCACCATTCACACCAACCTTAATAGCCAAATTCGGGTAGCCCAAGATGAGGCTCTCAAGGATGAAAACATCTCTCTCGAACACTTGAACGTCCTCACCTCTCGATTCGAAGTTAAAGAAACCGGACTCCGATATTTCGCCGGAAGGATTTGGGTGCCTAGTTATGGGGACCTACGAAGCCTTATTTTAGATGAAGCCCATAAGTCACGATACTCGATTCACCCCGGTGCCAATAAGATGTACCACGACCTTAAACAACTATATTGGTGGCCGAACATCAAAAGGGACGTAGCTACTTATGTTTCCAAGTGTTTGACATGTTCCAAAGTCAAAGCCGAACACCAAAGACCGTCCGGACTACTTCGACAACCCGAGATCCCGCAATGGAAGTGGGAAAGGATAACGATGGATTTTATCACCAAACTACCAAAAACGACGGGCGGTTATGATACCATTTGGGTTATTGTTGACCGTCTCACCAAATCCGCACACTTCCTGGCCATGAAAGAAACGGACAAAATGGAGAAACTTGCACAACTTTACATTAAGGAGATCGTAGCCCGACACGGTGTACCTTTATCGATTATCTCCGACCGAGATGGCCGTTTCGTTTCTAGATTTTGGCGTACATTGCAAGAAGCGTTGGGAACACGTTTAGACATGAGCACCGCATATCATCCTCAAACCGATGGACAAAGCGAACGTACAATTCAAACCTTAGAGGACATGTTACGAGCTTGCGTGGTTGATTTCGGAAAAGCTTGGGACAAGCACTTACCTCTCGCCGAGTTCTCTTACAACAATAGTTATCACGCGAGTATTAAAGCCGCACCCTTTGAAGCGCTATATGGCCGCAAATGTCGTTCACCTCTTTGTTGGGCCGAGGTAGGCGACGTGCAAATCACCGGACCCGATCTCATTCACGAAACCACCGAGAAAATCGTTCAAATCCGAGATAGGCTTAGGACGGCCCGAAGTCGTCAAAAGAGCTATACCGACAAACGACGCAACGATCTTGAATTTCAAGTCGGTGACCGAGTAATGTTAAAAGTCGCACCTTGGAAGGGTGTAATCCGTTTTGGGAAACGCGGGAAGCTAAATCCGCGGTATATTGGTCCTTTCGAAATCTTGGAGCGTATTGGAACCGTTGCTTATCGTGTAGATCTTCCGCCTCAATTGAACTCCGTTCATCCTACCTTCCATGTATCTAACTTGAAAAAGTGTCTTGCCGAACCCGATATCATCATCCCTCTCGAAGAACTTACTATTGATGACAAACTTCATTTTGTGGAGGAACCGGTTGAAATTGTGGACACCTCCGTCAAGACATTGAAACAAAGTCGAATCCCGATTGTTAAAGTCCGTTGGAACGCCAAAAGAGGACCCGAGTTTACTTGGGAAAGACAAGATCAAATGCAAAGGAAGTATCCTCATCTATTCGTGAATTCGGAAACGCAAGATCTCGAGGAAGAAACAACGACTACTACGCCTACTTAAATTTCGGGACGAAATTTCTTTTAAGGAGTAGGTAATGTAACATCCCGCCTTTTTCCGTTATACTAATATAAAGTCCGTTATATGTTTATAACATCTCCCGTTGATACGCGTTTTAAATTATCTCGTTTAGGTAATTCCCGCACCCGAACGAAAGTTGAGGGACTAAACTTGACAAGGGATCAAACCCTTGACTAGGTCAAAGGGTCAAACCCCTTTCACCCATTCATTTCATCTTCATCTCTCTCTCTCTTTCTCTCTAGCAAGAACACACACACCCAAAACCATATTCATTCAATTATCATCTAAATTCGATCTAGGAGGCTTACAACAAAATAAATTACATATTCGTGATCCTCTCTTCATCCTCTTCGTTTTGGTACCAACTTCATCTCATTTGGGTAACTTTCTAAAATCACTAGATTTTGTGTTTTTGATGTTTTTAACTTATAAAAGTGTTAATTAGTGTCTATGGCTCAAGTCTAACATGAATATATGATTTATATGCTCGATCTCGTTGTTTTAGTGTAACTAGCATGAACTTGAATTTTGGTGTGTTATTCTTGAATTTTGGATGATCATATGTTGTTAGATGTTGAAAGTTGATGTTTTAATTGTGTTACTAGCATCACTAGCTTCAATTTGATGTGTAGGTTGCCTTAGAAAACTTCATGAGCTTGATTATTGATTTTGGTGGAATTGAGTTAGGGTTTGGAGAACTTGAAGTGATTATTTGATGCATTGATTGCCATGAATTGTTGTTAGTAAGTTGTTAGTTGTAATGTATGTTTCATTACCTTCAAAACGGCATATTATATGTGTGAATTGGTTTCCCGAAACTCAAATTGCATTTGAAGAACTTGAAACCTTAAAGATGAACGTTAAATGATCACTTGATGAGTTTTCGGCTATTATAAATGATGTTTTTGTTTGGTGAAACATGTTTAGTTGTGTTCCTTGTCAAAAGAGCTTTCCAACGGTATAAGATACGTCTTCTAGTTGTTTACGGTTTGCGTTTTATGGTTGTTTGAAGTTTTGACCAAGACTTGAACCTTGAAACTGACCTGGTGCCAGACCACGTGTTATGTCGCGGCGCGACACCTCTTGCCGCGGCGCGGCATATGCCGTGGTCAGATTCTGACCTACTTTGTCAAATTTAGGAAAATGTTTGGCATACTACGGACCTCCGATTCACATGAAACTTGTTTTAACATGTTCATATATGATTAAAAACCTCAGAAAAATAGTTCGGAACCCGACCCGAACGTGTTGACTTTCGTTGACTTTGACCGACCAAAGTTTGACTTTTTGTCAAACTTAACCAAATGATTATGCAACCTTCCTAACTTATTTATATACTTGTATCTTGCATGAAACTTGGCAATTTGATTTCACATGCTAAATAATCGAGTCGTAACGAGCCATAGGACTAATTGAACATCTTTGACCTATCGTGTTTACCGTTATTGATACAACCTATTGTTTAGGTCAAGACTAGCATTGTTCTTTGCACACGTTTACTTGTTGAAGTACTTTACTACTCGTGCACTCAAGGTGAGATCATAGTCCCACTTTTACTCTTTTTGAACTTACATTTGGGATGAGAAAACATAAACATTTCTTTACTAAGTGAACACAAGTACAGGAAAACAAACATTCTACATACGAGTTTAGAACAAAATCCTCAATTCGATTATCATTAGTTACACTTGCCGGGTGTAAGCGAGAACTTATGTTGTATGGATCCATATGGGTTTGACAAACCCTCATTCAAACGGTTCGCTACCGTTTACGAATGAAATATATTTTCGAGAAACAGTGTATGTTCTAGCACTAAGTGATGGGGTTCAATGGAAGGAAATGTTAAGCATTGATAATTGGGTGCTCGTGAAACAAACTTTTGGAATGTATTACTATTAATTCATTGATGCAAATCTTGTGGTTCACTTGTACTTACTTACTTAAACCTATGATTTCACCAACGTTTTCGTTGACAGATTTCTATGTTTTTCTCAGGTCCTTGAACGATACATGATACATGCTTCCGCTCATTATTTGATACTTGCATTGGATGTCGAGTATATGTGCATTTCATGGAGCGTCTTTTAACTTTACTTTAAACCGTGTCGCCTAGATTTCATTCGTATTATAACGTTGTAACTTAACTATTGGTTGAACAATTCTTGTAAACTTTGGGAACAATCTTTATTTTGAAATGAAGGCGACATATTTTGGTCAAACTTTGTCTTAAAGACTTATGGCCACGTAACGGGACCTAAGTAGACGGCGCCGTCAAACATGATTTGGTCGGGTCGCTACAGTTTAGATCTTCCGCCTCAATTGAGCTCCGTTCATCCTACTTTCCATGTGCCAAACTTGAAAAAGTGCTTGCCGAACCCGATGTCGTCATCCCCCTCGAGGAACTTACTATTGATGACAAACTTCATTTCGTAGAAGACACCTCCGTCAAAATGCTAAAATAAAGCCGAATCCCGATTGTTAAGGTCCGTTGGAATGCCAAAAGGGGACCCGTGTTTACTTGGGAAAGACAAGATCAAATGCAAAAGAAATACCCTCATTTATTCGCGAATTCGGAAACGCAAGATCTCGAGGAAGAAACAACGACTACTACGCCTACTTAAATTTCGGGACGAAATTTCTTTTAAAGAGTAGGTAATGTAACATCCCGCCTTTTTCCGTTTACTTTTCCGTTTACTTATTTAAAGTCCGTTATGTAATTATAACATCTTCCATTAAAACGCGTTCTAAAAATAATTCGTTTAAGTAATTCATGCACCCGCAACTGAACTCGAGGGACTAGTTTCGCCAATTGATCAAAGGTGTGACTAGATGGACTAGTCAACACCCACCTCCTCCATTCATTATCCTTTCCTTTTTCATTTTTCTTTAAAACTTTCACATTTTCTCTCAAACTCAAATCCAAAGAATCATCATCTATTTCAAATCGAGCAAGCATCAATCCAAACAAATTACGTATTCGGAATCCTTGCATCTTCCTCTTCGAATCCATACCAACTTTATTGGATTTGGGTAATTTTCTAAAAACACTAGATTTTGTGTTCTTAATGATTTTTACTTGTTAATTAGTGTCTATGGCTCAAGTCTAACATGAATACGTGATTTATATGTCCGATCTCGTTATTTTAAGCAACTAGCATGAACTTGAATTTTGGTGTGTTTGATTTGGTGATTTGGTTGCTTGAATGTTGTTAAATGTTATAAGTGCATGTTTTAATTGTGTTACTAGTATCACTAGCTTCAATTTGGTATGTAGGTTGGCATGGTTTAGCTTCATAAACAAAATTGTTAAATTTGTGATTGTTAGTTAGGGTTTTGGTGGCCTTAAATGTGATCTTTGATGCATTGAATGCTTTGCAATGTTAATTGTAAATGTTTAGTTGCATTGTATGCGTAATTATCTACGAAACGGCGTATCATATGTGTGCATTTAATTCCCGAATCATAATTGTGCATTTATGAAATTGAAGCATTAATGATGAGCATTAATTGATCATTTAATTTGGAAATTCAATTATTGCTAATGATGTCTTTGATTGATTAAACGTATTTAGTTATGTTTCCTTGTCAAATTACCTTTCCAACGATATAAGATACGTGTCGTAAGTGTTTACGATTTGTGAATTGTGCTAAATTGAAGATTTGATTTAGACTTGAATAATTGAAACTGACCAGGCACCAGACCACGTTAAGTGTCGCGGCGTGGCCCTCCTTGGTCGCGGCGCAGCATTTGCCGTGTTTGGCTTCTGCCCTACGTTGTCAACATTCGAAAAATGTTTGCTATGCTACGCACCTCCGATTCACATGTAACTTGTTCTAACATGCTTATATATGAATAAAAACCTCAGAAAAATAGTTCGGGACCCGACCCGAACGTGTTGACTTTTTCATTGACTTTGACTTGACCAAAGTTGACTTTTAATCAAACTTAACCAAATGTTTGTTCAATCGTTCTAACATGCTTTTATACTTGTATCTTGTGTGGAACTTGACAATTTGATTCACATGCTATATAATCGAGTCGTAACGAGCCATAGGACTAATTGAATATCTTTGAGCAATCGTGTTTACCGTTATTGATACGACCTACTTGTTTAGGTCAAGACTAGCATTCGTCCTTGCACACGTTTACTTGTGAAGTACATTTATACGCTTGCACTCAAGGTGAGATCATAGTCCCATCTTTTCAACAACTTTTAATTTAAACTATGGGATGAGAAACATATACTTATCATACTTTTATGCTTTGAACACAAGTACGAAAACAAACATTCCACGTGCGAGTTTGAACAAAAAGCCTCAATTCAATTATCATTAGTTACACTTGCAGGGTGTAAATGAGAACTTATATTATGTGATCACATGGGCTTGACGAGCCTCATTCGGACGGTTCGCTACTGTTAGCGGATGAAATATATTTTCGAGTATAGTGTATGTTCTAACACTACGTAACAGGGTACAAAACAGTTAAGTCTTGATAATTGGGTGCTCGCGAACATACTTTTGGAATACAAACGATTTGGATAATCAACTATATTAAATCTTGTGGTTCAAAAACAACGTTACTAATACACCTATGATTTCACCAACGTTTTTCGTTGACAGCTTTCTATATGTTTTCTCAGGTCCTTAAACGCTACGTGATACATGCTTCTGCACTCTTTTTGATACTTGCTTGGATGTCGAGTATATATGCATACATGGAGCATCTTTTGGATTACTTTCAAAATTGTGTCGCATAGGTTTCATTTGTACGTCAAACATTGTAATGTAACTAGTTGTGGAACTACCTTTGTAAACTTGAAACACTTTTACACTTGAAATGAATGCGACATATTTTGGTCAAACGCCATTTTAAAGACTTATGACCACGTAACGGGACCTAAGTAGATGGCGCCGTCAATGACGATTTTGTCGGGTCGCTACACCCTTGAACAGCAACTTTTGCTTCATCTTTCTCCATATATTCAAGCTAAAATCACATGTAAAAAATAAATGCCTTATAGAATCTTTAACCTGACCACATTAAGAACACTTTAAAATCTGAGTAGGCATCCATTTTTCCATCCTATCACGAGTGTTCAATCTCTTTAGAGTAGCAAGCCATAAGATGAAGGCCTGCTTTGGATCAAGGTGCTTAAACCAAATAACATGATGCTAATCAACTTTATTACTATTACTTCTGAAGTCACTCCATACTTGATGAGTTGAAAACTTGACCACAGTTCCACCATTAGTGATCCACAAGTATTCATCATCAGAATAAAGGTTATGTTTAACATGAATATGAGGCTTGATCTTGTCTCTCAACTGCAGCAACTTCTTTCAACCCCAAATGTCATTACAATCTGCTTCCACTTCCCAAATATTTTTATCTTTTAATTTTATAATATTGACCCATTTGCTCCATAAAGAATCAGATTGAGTAAAAATTCTCCATAAGTTTTTTACAACAAAAGTTTCATTCCACTCTTTTAAAGGCTTAAGCCCCAATCTACCTTGATCTTTAGGCAAACACACATCCTTCCAAGCAACTTTAGCTCTACCTTTTAAAGAACCATCTTGACACCATAAGAAGGTTTTCAAAATTCTATCAATATCATCAATAACACCACATGGAAGAATATAGACAGAGGCCCAATAATTCTGCATATATGAGAGAACAGAAGCAACCAATTGCAATCTTCCAGCATATGAGAGCTTCCTATTCTTCCAATTTAACACTTTCTTTTTAATCTTATTAATTAAGCTTTTACAGTCTTGAATACCAAGCTTTTTGGCCAAAAGGGGGACACCTAAATACTTCATAGGCAGTTTACCAACAGAGAACTGCAGAAGATTAGTGATCTTGAGCTGCACATTGATAGGGACACTACCAAAAAAATGGTGCTTTTTCCCACATTTGGAACTAAACCAGAAACAAGACCAAAGTCATCAAGCCCTTTTTTAATAACACTCACAGAGAACTCATCTCCATGGCAAAAGACAAGTAAATCATCTGCAAAACAAATGTGAGATAACTGCATTTGCTTACACTTGCTGTGATATTTGAACTTGGGGTTATCCTGACAGCATTACAATTATCCTTACCAACAATATTCCATGCTTTTTTGAAAAAGAGTGATGAATAGCCATCAGGTCCTGAAGCCTTGTTGTCATCAATGTCAAAAAGAGCACTTTTAACTTCCTCATCTGTAACAGGACCCACCATAGCAATGGACTCTTCATTAGAAAGCTTATTTTCAAAAATATTTCCCATTCTCTGTAGAGGAATACATTTACCATTGTCCCCTAAGAACTTTTGAAAATGGTCAACAAACTGGTCAGCAACAAGATCACCACTAAATCTATTACCATTGTCATCACATATGGTATCAATCTTACTTTTCTGCTTTCTACTTTTTAAAATACTATGAAAAAACTTAGTATTTTTGTCACCCTCAGCTAACCAATGGACTTTAGCCTTCTGCTGCAACAAAATAAGCTCTTCTTGTTTTGCTTTTCATAGTCATTCAAAGCATTGACTGCAGCAACTCTACTCTGATGATCATGAGGATTTTTATCAATGGCATCTTGGCACTTCCTTAATCTATCCTTCATTTCAGTAACTTTAGAAAAGACATTCCCATTATTCCAATTCAAAGAATTAAATTTCTTTTTAAGCTTTTTCAACTTTGTGACCACTTGAAACATTTTATGGCCAACAACCTGCTCCTTCCATGCTTGCTCAACAACTGAAAGGAACTCATCTTTACATGTAACATGGTTCATAAATCTAAAGGATCTCTTCCTTTTCACTAAACAATTAGGGATATTAAGAAGGGAAGGACTGTGATCAGATACCATATAAGGAAGAAAGATGCCACGAGCCTGAGGATATGTAGAGAAAAAATCATTATTGCACATGATTCTATCCAGCTTTTTAAGAGTACTGCATTGGGGGGTTTTTCAAAGATTTTGTCCAGGTAAAGAAAAACCCTGTGCTCCCCAAATCCTCCACTTCAATCTCATTAATGCAATTATTAAAGTCATCCATATCATCATTTATGTTAGAACATCCATCACTGTGTTCATTCACCCTTCTAGTAACATTAAATTCACCCATCAGGATCCAAGGTAAACCATTTGCAATATTTGAATGATCTTTCAAAGTAGCCCATAACCTCTGATATTGCTCCAAATGAACATATATTTAGTAGCAATATCATTCCAATATGTAAAGTTTTTAGTTGTAATTGTTCTATTTTTAAGTTGTAATCGTTTAAATAAATAAATGTTGAAGACGAAGAGCGAAGATTAAAGAATTGAAGAAAAAGTGCCACTAAAGCTGAAAAAGTGCCACTAAAGTCATTGTGCACTCAAAAGTGCCACTAAAAGTAAGTTAAAGACTTGCGCGGATTTTGGGAGTTAAGGAAAATTATTTTTGTGCAAATTACAAGTTGGTAAATGCAAAGTACAAGATATTAAATCATACGAAAAGACGTTCGAGAAACCGGAACCGATTCATAAACCGGGAGTAAACGTACGAGACAACGGAGCTAAAATTACAAGTCAACTATGCACAAGAATATAATATAATATATATATAATTATATAAATTATATATATATATATATATATATATATATATATATATATATATATATATATATATATATATATATATATATATATTAAAAAATTCAGCAGCCCACGTTTAAAATTCATTTGTGAGCTGAAAAAGAGACCTCCGCAATCGCGGAGATATCCTGCCTATTATCATCGCAATCGCGGAGCTGCAAGTGTCAGAAATCCCCTATAAATAGCCACGAATTCTGCCGAGTTACCTACACCATATCATATCTCTCTCTCCCTCTGTATAATATATAATATATATATATATTATATATAATATGTAATGACCCGCACTTTTTCGATCGTTCTATACTTATAAGATTAATATTTACATAAATTAAACCTTACCAATATGATAAGCAATCCAAATTGTTGAGACTTATGTTTTCGAAAAGAGTTTTACACAACGTTTGACCGTCTAGTTTGACCGATGATATCACGAACTATATAACATATGATAATTATACGTTTGTGTATATATATGTATATATACATATTTAACATGATCTAAGGATGTTTTAATATCTCATTTTGTATTAATAACAATAAGATATAAGTATATTTTGAAACTACTAACTTAAGTTTTCAAAACGATAACCATACGTAACGTTATTTGACATAAATACTTATAACATATAATGTTTATACATATATCGTATATGTAATGTATTTAATCACTTTTAAAGACTTAAATACATAAAACAATATAAGTATATTCACAAAAGATAGCTATATTTGAATTCTCATTCTATTTTTCACAAGATTTTCTATACGTATATCTAGAGTATATGTACTCGTATCATACCTAGCTTCTATACGTATTTACTATTGGTATATACACATCAAATCACCACCAACCAGCCCTTGTTCATTCCTTATGTATAAGGTAACTCTCTTGTCCATGCCTTATGTATAAGGTAACTACTTTTGATGTTTAGTATGACTAATTACATAAAAATACAACATGAAATTTTGTCCATGTTTTTCCATTAATCATGTTTTTATGGCCTTAAATACATCTTCCATTTTCAAATTTTATTACCTCATTTCTTTAACCAAAAACACACTCTTAAGAAACTCCATAACCATTCAGCTAGTATCCATGAAGATCTAGCCATAAAAACATCACTTAAACACCATAAGAAAAACCTTACAAAAACACTTCAAGAATCCTTTCAAGAACACAAGTTTACTTCCAATCTTTCATCCAACTCCATCACTCTTTTGGTTCTAGATTTTTACTTCTCTTTTACAGCAATCTTGTCCAAGTAACTTGAGGTAGTAACTTTGTTCATAACCTTATTCAATTCATATATATATAGCTATCTTATTTTGTGGTATAAAATTTTAACAACAAGAACATAGTTTGAATGTTTTCAAACTTGTTTGCAAACTAAATAGATCCTTCTTACTTAACTTTTAAAATACTTCAAGACCTGTAATATATCATAAATATATGCTAATTTAACAAGGTATAACTTGTTTTTTCAAAGAACACCTTAAAAACTGAATTTACGACGTCGGAGTGCAACCGGGGGCTGTTTTGGGTTGGATAATTAAAAACCATCTTAAACTTTGAATTGGAGGTTTATTTTCTGGAAAAATGATTTTTACTATGAATATGATAACACATAAAAATTTCATGATTTAACTCAAAGTATAAGTATTTTTAGAAAAATAATCATTTAAGGTTGTTTACATGATGGAAAATGATTAACTTCATAAGTTTCACTAAAGTTTGACCTATGACCTGTGATTTCGAATACAAACTAAGGTATTTACAGTTCATAGTCTTAAAGAGGGACTCGATCCAAGGAAGTGGCAAGTTGAATCAACGAAAACGGAGTTGTAACGAAGAAACTATGACCAAAACGAGATCGGATATCTAAGACTAGTTTAGCTACGAAAATAATTGGAGAAAATTAAATAAATCACATCTTTTTAAAATAACATGATATTTTATATATATGTACTCATAATTTAATTTTATATGGTTCAGGATCACCCGTAAACAATACGAGAAGATTAATCATAAGATCCCATGATTGTACGCAACACGTCATTTGACAACACCGGTACTTTATGTACGCAACACGTCATTTGACAACACCGGTACCGTGGGTCAAGATTAATCTCGACCAATACATATACGATGGGGGTTTTTATTTATTTCATTGGGGGGTTTATTAAACACCTAAAAATGAACCATTAAAATTGAATTACTAACATCGGACTGCTAACTACGGACTAAGGAATTATTAAAAGTATTAAAAGTATATATATGTGACGTTTGTTTAAAAAGAAAAGGTATTGATATATTATATATGGATAGGTTCGTGATATCAATCGGAGACCAAGTCAAAATTACATATCTTCAAGACGAAAGTGAGTATATAGTCCCACTTTTAAACTCTAAATATTTCGGGATGAGAATACATGTATTTTATGTTTTACGATATGGACACAAGTAACTGAAAAATATATTCTACGTTGAGTTGTACCACTGGCATACTTCCCTGTAGCTTGGTAACTAATATTTACAGCGGTATTGTAAACGCGAATCCTGTTGATAGATCTATTGGGCCTGACAACCCCAGCCGGACTGGACGACCAGTATTTAACGGTTGCACAGTACTTCGTTTCGTGACTACACTTGGTACGGTGTAGTAAGATTTCATAATAAAGGGAATATGCGACGTGATTAAATGTTAAGTATGGTTATCAAGTGCTCAACCACTTAGAATATTTTTATTAAAACGTTTATATATGAAATCTTGTGGTCTATATATATATATTGCTGCCGGCATTAAACCTATATCTCACCAACTTTATGTTGACGTTTTAAGCATGTCTATTCTCAGGTGATAATTAGAAGCTTCCGCTGCAACATGTTGAATTTAAGCAGGATCTTGCGTACTCATATTTGTGTCAAAAATAAAACTGCATACCCGAGGATTTGTATTGTAAAATATGCTAGAAATCGTGTTGTTATCATCATTTGTAAAGTTTGTAAGTCTAAGATTATCGCTAAACGATAATCATCTTTATTTTGTCTAAAGCTTGTATCAAAATAAGAATTATGGTTTGTAATGTAAAATATATGCAGTTGTTCTTTTAAAAATGTCGCATATAGAGGTCAATACCTCGCAATGAAATCATACGTTATCTAACACGTTCTTATGGTTAAGGACGGGTTATGACATGTGGTATCAGAGCGGTGGTCTTAGCGAACCAGGTTTGCATTAGTGTGTCTAACTGATAAGTCGTTAGGATACATTAGTAAGTCTGGACTTTGACCGGGTCTGATTTAAAAATCATTGCTTATCATTGTTGGTTAAAATTTATATGTAAATATTATGTAGTACTAATGGGTTAGTTGTTATGTGATAGATGTCGGGCTCGAAACTTATTATCACATTCAGCGACTCCGAATCAGAATCTTCAGATGGCGTTTCAGTCATTAACCTATCCGATGACGAAAATAATATCTTTGGGGAAGACTCACAAATTCCGGATGAACCAACTATAGGGAACCCGGAAAGTGAACCCGAGGAGGAAAGTGAACCCGAGGAGGAAAGTGAACCCGAGGAAGAAATACAGGAAATTACGAAAGACAAGTTCGAATTAGGAAAGAAACGAAAGGCTAATGAATTAGAAAATTCAAATCCCGAGTTTAGTGAGGATGATGTGGCACCAACTCCACTAAACACTACCACCCCTATTCCCGCTATACCTATTCGTTCTATCCCGGCATCCAGTTCTTCAGCCCCACCGCCAAAATATAGACAGACAGCTAGAATAAGCGTTAGGCCATTCCTTGAACCTAAACGTCCTAGAAAATAGACCAAACGATGCGCTGCCGTATTAAACCATGGGATCATATAATGTTTTGTATAATATTATTAGAGTGGTTTGCTTAATGTTCGATGTAAGATAAGCATATGTAAAATAGTGAAGTATGAAATGCAATAATTTTCCATGGTTAAGTATTATTTAGATTGTAGTAATTGGTTCTGTACTAAGCTATTAAGTATGAACATTAACGGGTAGGTACTACCCTAGATATAATTATAAAACGCTAATAAGAAGAAAAGGCTTTTATAATAATACCTAGTTCATATTATTAACAAGCTATAATGTACTATAAATACACACTACATCTATAATATTCCATGTGAATAATTATTTTCTTTCATTAGGAAATGGCGCGATTGAATCGAATGATGGAACAAGAAGTCGAGGAATTCATCAACCAGCGAGTCAATGCCAGAATGTTATGGGTCGAAGCTGCAAGAGCTGCTGCAGTTAACCCAAATCCTAGTGTAGGATGCACCTACAAGACGTTTCAAGCTTGCAAGCCCTCATCATTCAGTGGAACGGAAGGACCGATCGGTTTAACCCGGTGGATAGAAAAGATGGAGACTGTGTTTAAAATCAGTGGTTGTGTTGAAAAGGACATGACCAAGTATGCATCATGCACTTTACAAGATAGTGCACTCACGTGGTAGAAAAATTATGTGAAGGCTGTAGGAGGAGATGTAGCTTATGATACTCCATGGGAAGAATTCAAAACAATGTTAATCAACGAATATTGTCCAAGGAACGAGGTTAGGAAGTTGGAAGATGAATTACGAAGTCTGAAGGTTATTGGTACTGAAATCACCAACTACAATCAGCGATTCATGGAATTAGTTTTGCTATGTCCTGAATTGGTTCCAACCGAAGAACGGAAGATTGAAATGTACAAAGATGGTTTGCCCAAAAAGGTCAAGGCAAACGTTACAGCATCGAGACCTAAGACAATTCATGAAGCTATAACCATGGCAAACGAGCTAATGGATCAGGTCATCTTGGATAAGAAATCATCCAATACTGATGTGAAGGTATTGGGTAACAAAAGAAAGTGGAATGGAAATTATGATCGAGGTAACCAACAACAATCTTTTAAGAAACAAGAAACCACGAAAGGTGCGGGTAGTGGTTTAGGTTTTGGTTACAAAGGACAAAGTCCTTTATGCAACCGATGCCACAAACATCATTTTGGTTACTGTAGTGTGGTATGCAACAAGTGTAATCGACAGGGTCATTTTGCTGAAGATTGTAGGGCTCTCGTTACAAATACAAATGGTACCAAGACTCCTGCCACCAATGCAAATAGAACTGCTTTGGCTACCGTTACTTGTTTTGGGTGTGGAAAACAAGGTCACTATAAGAGCCAGTGCCCGAATCCAGAGAAGAATGTCGGACCTGCACGTGGGAGAGCATTTATTATTAATGCTAGAGAGGCACGTGAAGACCCGGAGCTTGTTACGGGTACGTTTACCATTAATAACTTATCAGCGTCTATTATATTTGATACTGGTGCCGATAAGAGTTACGTGTGTAGAAATTTTTACACTAAATTGAATTGTTCATCATTACCTCTAGATGCTAAGTACATGATTGAGTTAGCTAATGGTAAACTAATTAAAGCCGATAAAATTTGTCGTGATTGTGAAATAAATTTAGCTGGAGAAACGTTTAAAATTGACTTAATACCCGTAGAATTAGGAAGTTTTGATGTAATAGTCGGCATGGACTGGATGTCCAAAGTAGGAGCTGAAGTTGTGTGTGACAAGAAGGCAATTCGCATTCCTAGTAAGGATAAAATGCCGGTGATGATTTATGGAGAGAAGGGTAATTCAAAGCTAAAACTCATTAGCTGTTTGAAAGCCAAGAAGTGTTTAGAAAAGGGATGTTATGCTATTCTAGCACATGTTAATAAAGTCGAAAAGAAAGAAAAAGAGAAGTGCATCAACGATGTGCCTGTGGCAAGAGATTTTCCTGAAGTTTTTCCGGAAGAGTTGCCGGGATTACCTCCATTTAGATCTGTAGAATTTCAAATAGATTTAGTACCAGGAGCTGCACCAGTGGCTCGTGCTCCATATAGACTTGTACCGTCCGAATTAAAAGAACTTCAGAGTCAGTTAAAAGAATTACTGGACCGTGGATTCATACGACCAAGTACTTCGCCGTGGGGAGCTCCGATTCTATTTGTTAAAAAGAAAGATGGATCTTTTAGGATGTGTATAGATTATCGTGAATTAAATAAGTTAACTATCAAAAATCGGTATCCACTACCGAGAATTGACAACTTATTTGATCAACTCCAAGGATCATGTGTGTACTCGAAAATTGACCTAAGATCGGGCTATCATCAATTACGCGTCAAAGAAGAAGATATACCGAAAACTGCTTTTCGGACACGCTACGGTCATTACGAATTTTTGGTCATGCCGTTTGGATTGACGAATGCGCCAGCTGTATTCATGGACCTTATGAATCGAGTTTGTAGTCCATATTTAGATAAGTTTGTTATCGTTTTCATTGATGATATTCTTATCTATTCCAAGAGTGAGCAAGAGCATGAGCAGCATTTAAGGTTGATATTAGAGTTGTTGAGAAAAGAACAGCTATATGCTAAATTTTCTAAATGTGCTTTCTGGTTGAAAGAAGTGCAATTTCTTGGCCACGTTGTTAGTAGCAAAGGAATTCAGGTTGATCCAGCAAAAATTGAAGCCATTGAAAAATGGGAGACTCCTAAGACACCAACGCAGATACGCCAATTTTTGGGTTTAGCCGGTTATTATAGAAGGTTTATTCAAGATTTTTCCCGAATAGCTAAGCCGTTGACAGCGTTAACGCAAAAAGGGAAGAAATATGAATGGACCTCTGAGCAGGAGAGTGCATTTCAATTACTGAAGAAGAAGTTAACTACGGCGCCTATTTTATCGTTACCAGAAAGGAACGATGATTTTGAAATATATTGTGACGCTTCGCGACAAGGTTTTGGTTGCGTTCTTATGCAACGGAAGAAAGTTATTGCATACGCATCCCGACAATTGAAGATTCACGAGCGAAATTATACGACGCATGATCTAGAATTGGGAGCAGTCGTGTTTGCATTAAAGATGTGGAGACACTACTTGTATGGAGTTAAATGCACTGTGTTTACTGATCATAAAAGCCTTCAACATATTTTTGATCAGAAACAGCTGAACATGAGGCAACGTAGGTGGGTCGAGTTAATAAACGACTATGATTGTGAAATTCGTTATCATCCCGGGAAAGTGAATGTGGTGGCTGACGCATTAAGCAGAAAGGAACGAGAACCAATTCGAGTACGAGCGATGAACATAAAAATTCGCATGAATCTCAACTCACAAATCAAAGAAGTTCAACGAGAAGCACTTACTAAAGAAAACATAAGAAATGAAATAATGAAGAAGTATGAGAAGCAACTCGTTATACGGGAAGATGGAATTCGATATTTTGCAAATCGTATTTGGGTACCGAAGTTGGGTGGATTAAGGAAGTTGATATTGAACGAGGCACATAAGACAAGATACTCGATACATCCTGGAGTTGGAAAGATGTACCAAGATCTTAAGACACGTTATTGGTGGCCTAATTTAAAGACAGACGTTGCAACATATGTTGGGGAGTGTTTAACTTGTTCTAAGGTCAAAGCAGAACACCAGAAGCCGTCAGGGTTACTTCAACAACCAGAAATCCCAGAATGGAAATGGGATGGTATTACCATGGATTTCATCACGAAGTTACCAAAGACTGCCTGGGGATACGACACCATTTGGGTGATTGTTGATCGTCTCACCAAGTCTGGACATTTCTTGCCTATAAAGGAAACGGATAGGATGGAGAAACTATTACGATTGTATATAAAGGAAATTGTTTCAAGGCATGGAATACCTATTTCCATTATATCTGATCGTGATAGTAGATTTACCTCAAAGTTCTGGCAATCACTACAGGAGGCACTAGGAACTCGTTTGGATATGAGTACCGCATATCATCCGCAAACGGACGGGCAGAGTGAAAGAACAATTCAGACTCTTGAAGACATGCTCAGGGCATGTGTGATCGATTTTGGAAACGGATGGGATAAGTATCTACCATTAGCAGAATTCTCGTATAATAATAGTTATCATGCGAGCATTAAAGCTGCACCATTTGAAGCATTGTACGGAAGGAAGTGTAGATCTCCTATCTGTTGGAATGAAGTAGGAGATCGACAATTAACTGGTCCCGAGATCATACATGAAACTACTGAAAAGATAGTACAAATCAAGGAGAGATTGAAAACAGCCCGTAGTCGCCAAAAGAGCTACGCCGATGTCCGAAGGAGACCATTAGAGTTTCAGATCGGTGACATGGTTATGTTAAAGGTGTCACCATGGAAAGGTGTAATACGTTTTGGAAAAAGGGGTAAACTGAACCCAAGATATGTAGGCCCGTTCAAGATCATCGAACGCATTGGACCGGTAGCTTATCGACTCGAGTTACCGCAACAAATCACCGGAGTACATAATACCTTTCACGTCTCAAACCTTAAGAAGTGTCTTGCAAAGGAAGATTTCACCATTCCTCTTGAAGAAATCCATGTCGACGAGAAACTACAATTCGTCGAAGAACCAATCGAAATCATGGACCGTGAAGTTAAACAGCTCAAGCAGAGCAACATACCGATCGTTAAGGTTCGTTGGAATGCTCGAAGGGGTCCCGAGTTTACTTGGGAATGAGAGGATCAGATGAAACAAAAGTATCCACACTTGTTTCTCGATGACGCAAAATAGGTACAATTTTAAAATTTCGGGACGAAATTTATTTAACGGGTAGGTACTGTAATGACCCGCACTTTTTCGATCGTTCTATACTTATAAGATTAATATTTACATAAATTAAACCTTACCAACATGATAAGCAATCCAAATTGTTGAGACTTATGTTTTCGAAAAGAGTTTTACACAACGTTTGACCGTCTAGTTTGACCGATGATATCACGAACTATATAACATATGATAATTATACGTTTGTGTATATATATGTATATATACATATTTAACATGATCTAAGGATGTTTTAATATCTCATTTTGTATTAATAACAATAAGATATAAGTATATTTTGAAACTACTAACTTAAGTTTTCAAAACGATAACCATACGTAACGTTATTTGACATAAATACTTATAACATATAATGTTTATACATATATCGTATATGTAATGTATTTAATCACTTTTAAAGACTTAAATACATAAAACAATATAAGTATATTCACAAAAGATAGCTATATTTGAATTCTCATTCTATTTTTCACAAGATTTTCTATACGTATATCTAGAGTATATGTACTCGTATCATACCTAGCTTCTATACGTATTTACTATTGGTATATACACATCAAATCACCACCAACCAGCCCTTGTTCATGCCTTATGTATAAGGTAACTCTCTTGTTCATGCCTTATGTATAAGGTAACTACTTTTGATGTTTAGTATGACTAATTACATAAAAATACAACATGAAATTTTGTCCATGTTTTTCCATTAATCATGTTTTTATGGCCTTAAATACATCTTCCATTTTCAAATTTTATTACCTCATTTCTTTAACCAAAAACACACTCTTAAGAAACTCCATAACCATTCAGCTAGTATCCATGAAGATCTAGCCATAAAAACATCACTTATACACCATAAGAAAAACCTTACAAAAACACTTCAAGAATCCTTTCAAGAACACAAGTTTACTTCCAATCTTTCATCCAACTCCATCACTCTTTTGGTTCTAGATTTTTACTTCTCTTTTACAGCAATCTTGTCCAAGTAACTTGAGGTAGTAACTTTGTTCATAACCTTATTCAATTCATATATATATAGCTATCTTATTTTGTGGTATAAAATTTTAACAACAAGAACATAGTTTGAATGTTTTCAAACTTGTTTGCAAACTAAATAGATCCTTCTCACTTAACTTTTAAAATACTTCAAGACCTGTAATATATCATAAATATATGCTAATTTAACAAGGTATAACTTGTTTTTTTAAAGAACACCTTAAAAACTGAATTTACGACGTCGGAGTGCAACCGGGGGCTGTTTTGGGTTGGATAATTAAAAACCATCTTAAACTTTGAATTGGAGGTTTATTTTCTGGAAAAATGATTTTTACTATGAATATGATAACACATAAAAATTTCATGATTTAACTCAAAGTATAAGTATTTTTAGAAAAATAATCATTTAAGGTTGTTTACATGATGGAAAATGATTAACTTCATAAGTTTCACTAAAGTTTGACCTATGACCTGTGATTTTGAATACAAACTAAGGTATTTACAGTTCATAGTCTTAAAGAGGGACTCGATCCAAGGAAGTGGCAAGTTGAATCAACGAAAACGGAGTTGTAACGAAGAAACTATGACCAAAACGAGATCGGATATCTAAGACTAGTTTAGCTACGAAAATAATTGGAGAAAATTAAATAAATCACATCTTTTTAAAATAACATGATATTTTATATATATGTACTCATAATTTAATTTTATATGGTTCAGGATCACCCGTAAACAATACGAGAAGATTAATCATAAGATCCCATGATTGTACGCAACACGTCATTTGACAACACCGGTACTTTATGTACGCAACACGTCATTTGACAACACCGGTACCGTGGGTCAAGATTAATCTCGACCAATACATATACGATGGGGGTTTTTATTTATTTCATTGGGGGTTTATTAAACACCTAAAAATGAACCATTAAAATTGAATTACTAACATCGGACTGCTAACTACGGACTAAGGAATTATTAAAAGTATTAAAAGTATATATATGTGACGTTTGTTTAAAAAGAAAAGGTATTGATATATTATATATGGATAGGTTCGTGATATCAATCGGAGACCAAGTCAAAATTACATATCTTCAAGACGAAAGTGAGTATATAGTCCCACTTTTAAACTCTAAATATTTCGGGATGAGAATACATGTATTTTATGTTTTACGATATGGACACAAGTAACTGAAAAATATATTCTACGTTGAGTTGTACCACTGGCATACTTCCCTGTAGCTTGGTAACTAATATTTACAGCGGTATTGTAAACGCGAATCCTGTTGATAGATCTATTGGGCCTGACAACCCCAGCCGGACTGGACGACCAGTATTTAACGGTTGCACAGTACTTCGTTTCGTGACTACACTTGGTACGGTGTAGTAAGATTTCATAATAAAGGGAATATGCGACGTGATTAAATGTTAAGTATGGTTATCAAGTGCTCAACCACTTAGAATATTTTTATTAAAACGTTTATATATGAAATCTTGTGGTCTATATATATATATTGCTGCCGGCATTAAACCTATATCTCACCAACTTTATGTTGACGTTTTAAGCATGTCTATTCTCAGGTGATAATTAGAAGCTTCCGCTGCAACATGTTGAATTTAAGCAGGATCTTGCGTACTCATATTTGTGTCAAAAATAAAACTGCATACCCGAGGATTTGTATTGTAAAATATGCTAGAAATCGTGTTGTTATCATCATTTGTAAAGTTTGTAAGTCTAAGATTATCGCTAAACGATAATCATCTTTATTTTGTCTAAAGCTTGTATCAAAATAAGAATTATGGTTTGTAATGTAAAATATATGCAGTTGTTCTTTTAAAAATGTCGCATATAGAGGTCAATACCTCGCAATGAAATCATACGTTATCTAACACGTTCTTATGGCTAAGGACGGGTTATGACATAATAGTTTAGTTTTATATTAGATTAGTTTAGGTAATGTAACGGCTATTTATGGGTTTTAAAGTCAGAGTTTTGTCCGTGTAACACTGCGTGATTAATAACCACTGTAAGTTATGTTCTCCTTTTTAAATTAATGTTTCGTAACTAAGTTATTATTATGCTTATTTGAGACGAAGTAATCGTGATGTTGGACAAAATATCAAGACAGGGTTATTGGACTTTGGACCATAATTGGGTTTTGGACAAAAGACCGACACTTGTGAAAATTGGACTATGGGTTATTAATGGACTTTATATTTGATTAATATAGAGATTTACCATTTGACATATTTATAAATAACCACATACGCTTGACTGGGTACGGTGAGCGGGATATTTATAAATACTAATAATTGTTCATTTGAACTGACACGGGGATGGATTAATAGTCAATGGACTCATTAAAACAGGGGTGGATTACATTCAAGGGTAATTGGTGTAATTGTTAATAAAGTATTAAAACCTTGGATTACACGCAGTCGATAGCCTAGTGTAATTATTAACAAAGTATTAAAACCTTATTACAGTTTAAATCCCCAATTAGTTGAAATATTCGACTTCGGGTATAAGGTTAATTTGGCGAAGACTTTCGCACTTTATAATTATGACCGATGGACTATTATAGACAAAACCAGATAGACATATCAAATAATCCAGGACAAAGGACAATTAACCCATGGTAATAAATTAAAATCAAAACGTCAAATATCATGAGTACGAAAGTTTAAATAAGCATAATATATTTTATTTTATATTTCCTCGTACTTTTATTTATTGTCATTTTAATTATTGTTATTTATTTTATCGTCATTTAAATATCGTTATTTACTTTACGTACTTTAATTATCGTCATTTATCTTTACACTTAAAATATAAAATCGACAAACCAGTCATTAAATGGTAAAACCCCCTTTTTATAATAATAATAATTGTAATATATATATTTTGTACAAATATAGTTGTTTAAAATATAGTGTAAAATAAGCCGTATCCCCGTGGAACGAACCGGACTTACTAAAAACTATACTACTCTACGATTAGGTACACTTCCTATAGTGTTGTAGCAGAGTTTAGGTATATCCCATTTGTCCGTAAATTAATTAAAACTTGTATCATATTTCGTCGTATTTCGTAATAAAAATAATAGTATTTCGTACCCCTTCGCTCGCACATCAAGTTTTTGGCGTCGCTGCCGGGGAACTCGGTGAAAAACGCTATATTTTATTAAAACTATATTTTTGTGAAAATATAATATTTCTTATGTTGTAAAAATATTTTGTATTAATCATAAGTGTTAAAAAACTTAATATATATATATATATATATATATATATATATATATATATATATATATATATATATATATATATATATATATATATATATATATATATATATATATATATATATATATATATATTTTTAAGATTGTCTATAAAAAGTATTTTTATTTAGATTTTTAAAATATAAATTTATTTTTATTAAATTATCTATCTTTTATTGTATATATATATATATATATATATATATATATATATATATATATATATATATATATATATATATATATATATATATATATATATATATATATATATATATATATCAAAAACTGAAACTGCATTTTTGAACCTGCAAGCATTCTGAGCCTGCATAACTCCATAGTCGCGGAGCTCCTCTCATACAGAAAACCGCAGTCGCGGAGCAGTCTCAGACTGCAACATTGGACTTCATTAATTACGGATTTAGGGTTAAATTTTATAATTATTATTATTATTAAACCTAATTAGGGTTTTTAGTTAATTAATACATATTTATTTCTAGTTTTAATTTATATTTTGTAATATTAAGTTTTAATTTTATTATTAATTATATAGATTAATACTTTATAAAATAATAATATAAAAATAATATTTTTATAAAAATAAGTAATTTTATCATTTTTTTGTTTCTTTTTATAAATTTTATATTTTTAATCGTTTAATTCGTAATTTGTTTATTTATTGTTCGTAATTAGTTTTAAACTTAGTTTTTTGCCGTAGTTATTTTATATTTCTAGATTTTTAGGCTTTGCCGTGAAATCCCTTAAGTGATTTTTATTTAGATTAAGATTTAGGCGCTTTAGAATTTTGCGACGCCGTTTATAGAATTTAGTGCCTAAATTAATTATTGTCGTATTCCTTATAGAATTGCCATTTAAGTTTTAATACCTTTAGGCGCAACTTTTTAGATTCAATTTTTAAACTTTTAAGTTTCGACGTTTTTCTTTCTTATTTTTATTTTTCGACGTTTTTCGACGGGCTTTTTCTTTTTCATTTCTACGCTATAGTTTTTAGGACATAGAGTTTTATTTCAAAATTTTGACGAAAAAATTATTGCAAGCGATTAAATTAATAGACGCCAATTTTCTGGTTCGTAGTAATAGTTGAATTTGTTAGTGGCGAGTTACGGGCTTCCGATTTAAAGGGTCCTGGCTACCTGCTGCATCTATTGGCTATTCGAAACGTGGGCAAAATCAGAAAAGTATATTAATTTGATAACTTATATAATTTTTATTTTTATAACTAATAGGATAATTAGTAAATGCACCACATTGTAGCTAAAATTTGGTAATAAGTGTATTATGGAAGATTTCGAGAATATGTTGGAAACTCTTTCTGACATGCGAAATCAATTACATCAATACTCTCAAGTGGTGTTGATGACAATTCGTTCGGTCAATCTTGGATCACGAATGATGAAACAATAACTGGTTGTGAAATATGTGGAGATTATCACTCAACATGGGAATGTTATTATTACGTTCCTATGGAAAATTATGCACCCATGGAACCTGAATGGAATGATTATGAGGAATACAATTCAAATTGGGATTACTCCCAAGAATATATCCAAACTCAACAACCAGAGGACGAGGAAAATTATGTGTCTGAAAATTTATTGGATTATATGAAAATCAAACTCGAAGAATTTGACGCTCAAAATGAACAAATGAGAGAGTTTGCAAATTGGCAAGCTGAAACTCTATCAGACTACACACCTGTTGATCTGAGGAGTCGTGTGCAAGAAAATCTCATATCATCGAATTTTGATGAATTCGAGAGCTTCGAAAACACCAATTATCCCGATGATACTTTTTATTCAGTTTTACCAATTTCACAACATATCGACACATTAGCCTCTACCAACGAAATCATCGATCCATCAATGGATGAAGAAGAAGTAAGGGTGACAAATTGGTACTCTTGGGAAAACGATAACATTGAAAACTTTATCCTAGAGACCAAAATAGTGGGACCGATAAGGACCGTTAATGAAGAAGAATTTGCTTCGATTCCGAAATTCATTGTTTCCACAACCTTCCACCCCAATATTCTCAATAGACGAGTCATCTACCGAAGATGAACTACGAGCTGTAATAGATATTGACACCTCGGATTTCACCCGATTGGGTAATAGAGGTAATAACTTTGATCCCGAGAATGAACAGAAGGAAATGTTAGGAATTGTCCACCCTATAGAAATATGTATGTCGGTGTATATCGATCCATTTGACCAAGAACCATAAAAGAGACATATCCATTTACTAAAAGCTACAATTAAAAAAGAATTAAGTAGTGACGATCGGGTGGGTCTAAACTTTAAACCCATTGATATATTATACACCACCCGAGATGTAAATAACTGGCTCACAATTTTAATTCTTGGAACTTATTCTACCGACTTCACATGTCATCAGCTAAGTATGGGGAAGTCTAACCCCACTTAATGTTAAATTTGGGGTTCGGGTTAGTGCATAACTCGTTAATAAACATGCATGATAAGTTAGGGTAAAATACGCATTTTCAAAGATTAGCAAGCATTTCAGAAAAGCAACCGTTTTTGAAGAAAAACATGTGTGATAAAACAACAAAAGGAATGAACGATGAGGCGCGCCATCTATCATTCGACGAGCTTTGTAATTACAAACTGGGTATTTTTAATCACTTTTCTACACTTATCACCCACGTGAATTTATAATTATAGTCTGATTTCATGCAAATGAGGGCATTGCATGATCTCAAGTGTGGGGAAGGGTTATAAATTCTCTCGGATTTGCACTTGGTCTATTTGCCAAATTTTGTGAAAATTTTAAAAATTTTCAACTAAATGAACTCAAAATCATGTTTATACATATTTATGAACGGTAAAACTAGGTTTTATTATCGAAATTATTGTTACCTTGGAGAGGACATAAATTGAGAAACAACCCAAAATGCTTGAATTCATTTAAAATGGAAAAGAGGAGAATAAAAAGCTAAAGAAAGAAATAAAATAAAAGCTAAGTGTGGGAAGAATTTATAAAGTTATTTAAAACATATATCACATATTTTTGTACAGATTATTGCAGGTACTTTTGCTTTGGACTAAACTAATCAGTTTTACCCGATTTACTATAATATATTTGAAAGAAAGATGGATCTACACGATGAATCAATTTCATCATTAAAAGGAAGTAAAGTCTTCCGAAAAAGACACGTGCTTCTTGATTTAGGTCAGGAAGTTGTCGTTCAAACCAGTTGTAGAGTCTACGAAAAACCTTAAAAAGTGTTCTCGAAAATCAGCTAGAAATCCACGGACCTCAGCATCAAACAGGGTCGCCATGTGGTCAGACTTATCCTAACCATGAGAGAATCTGTCTTGTAAAATGGGGAGAGCGCCGTGCAAATTAGCTTGATAAGACTAATGAATCAGACCCCCCAGAAAGGATAATCTCCTTAAAGATTAAAAATCAGCATTTAAGCCTGATATTACTCAATCCTTGAGATTGACTTTAAAGATTGAGAATTACGAACTCATAGAATTCGATGATATCTAAACTCGAGCTTGAACGAGAAAATATTTTGATCAAATTAAAACCGATTTGTTTTCTGAAAACCTATTTTCAATGCTTTCATTACCATTGAACGTAAAATCCTAAGATTTCATCGGAATTCATTAGGTCACCTGAACCAAATCGGGTGTCAACCGTAAGAACGGTAGTTGCATATCATGGTCGAAGACAGGACCTTGTGCCAGACCAAAAAATTATAGGGTGATCTTTACTATTGCTCCTACAAAGGATAGTAATTGCATCCGACACGTTTTTGACCATGATCATCTGCATGTCATTAGACATTGCCTTTACAGTTGCTTGTTCATCGCTTTCCTTTACAACCGGACGGTAGTTTACCGAAAGGTGATATACGGGACAAGTAAACTGGACGTGTGCTTTCCTAATACAAGGTTAGCAAGTGGGTGACACAAAACCGTAAGTTTTGAGCTAAAATTTTAAAATATGAAACCCACAAAACCCACAAAAACATTTTGCAAACACCGGTGAAGGGTTATTCCGGAAAACTTATCTAGGGTTAAAGCTAGAATAACTTTTCAAAAGATCAAATGTTTTCATAAAGATCCAATTTCCTTAAAGGATCTAAATTTTCATAGTCATGTGGGACTGTAAACCACATCGTTACTATCATTGTTTATACTGCCGTATCAAAATCACTAATGTATAAAGTGTGAGAATAAAAAAGTGATTCGAGTGAAGTTTGTTTTATTTCAAGTTCTATATTGCTTGAGGACAAGTAACGTTCAAGTGTGGGGATATTTGATATTGCTCCAAATGAACATATATTTAGTAGCAATATCATTCCACTATGTAAAGTTTTTAGTTGTAATTGTTCTATTTTTAAGTTGTAATCGTTTAAATAAATAAATGTGAAGACGAAGAGCGAAGATTAAAGAATTGAAGAAAAAGTGCCACTAAAGCTGGAAAAGTGCCACTAAAGCCATAGTGCACTCAAAAGTGCCACTAAAAGTAAGTTAAAGACTTGCGCTGATTTTGGGAGTTAAGGAAAATTATTTTTGTGCAAATTACAAGTTGCGAAATGCAAAGTACAAGATATTAAATCATACGAAAAGACGTTCGAGAAACCGAAACCGATTCATAAACTGGGCGTAATCGTACGAGACAACGGAGCTTAAATTACAAGTCAACTATTCATAAGAATATAATATAATATATATATATAATTATATAAAATATATATATATATATATATATATATATATATATATATATATATATATATATATATATATATATATATATATATATATATTATATATATATATTTTTTTTTTTTTTTTTTGAAAGGCAAGCCCCCCAAAGTGTAGCAAGTGAGGATTGAACTTGGGTCCCTTTGGAACTTTCCAAGCATCCTACCACCAAGCCAACCCCTTGGGGTTATTATATATATATATATATTAAAAATTCCGCAGCCCACGTTTAAAATTCATTTATGAGCTGGAAAAGAGACCTCCGCAATCGCGAAGATATCCTGCCTATTATCATCGCAATCGCGGAGCTGCAAGTGTCAGAAATCCCCTATAAATAGCCACGAATTCTGCCGAGTTACCAACACCATATCATATCTCTCTCTCCCTCTGTATAATATATATATATATATATATATATATATATATATATATATATATATATATATATATATATATATATTATATAATAGTTTAGTTTTATATTAGATTAGTTTAGGTAATGTAACGGTTATTTACGGGTTATAAAGTCGGAGTTCTGTCCCTGTAACACTGCGTGATTAATAACCATTGTAAGTTATGTTCTCCTTTTTAAATTAATGTCTCATAACTAAGTTATTATTATGCTTATTTGAGCCGAAGTAATCGTGATGTTGGACAAAATATTAAGACGGGGTTATTGGACTTTGGACCATAATTGGGATTTGGACAAAATACCGACACTTGTGAAATTTGGACTATGGGTTATTAATGGACTTTATCAAATAATCAAAAACAAAGGACAATTAACCCATGGTAATAAATTAAAATCAAACGTCAAACATCATGAGTACGGAAGTTTAAATAAGCATAATATATTTTATTTTATATTTCCTCATACTTTTATTTATTGTCATTTTAATTATTGTTATTTATTTTATCGTTATTTAAATATCGTTATTTACTTTACGCACTTCAATTATCGTCATTTATCTCTACGCTTAAAATATAAAATCGACAAACCAGTCATTGAACGGTAAAACCCCCTTTTTATAATAATAATAATTGTAATATATATATTTTGTACAAATATAGTTGTTTAAAATATAGTGTAAAATAAGCCGTCTCCCTGTGGAACGAACCGGACTTACTAAAAACTATACTACTCTACGATTAGGTACACTGCCTATAGTGTTGTAGCAGAGTTTAGGTATATCCCATTTGTCCGTAAATTAATTAAAACTTGTATAATATTTTGTCGTATTTCGTAATAAAAATAATAGTATTTCGTACCCCTCTGCTCGCACATCAACCTCTTCCTTTCCTTACCACTATTACTACCATAAACATAACTGCAGTAAAACTTAATCTTCTTATCAATAGATTCAACCAAACAAAGGATGACTTGTCTATCAACTTGAAGAATCATACTATTAATAACATTGTTGTTCCATCCAACAATAATTCTGCAACTATTAGGGCTAAGGACAACATTAGATGCCCAATTCCAATGCTTAAATACATTCTGACATGCCTTGTTAATATTACCAGGTTTGAGATGAGTTTCAATAACAGCACACATACACAGATGTTCATCTTTAATAAACTTAGCCACTTCTTTTTGTTTATCAACCTGACACATACCTCTAATATTCCAGCTGGCTATTTTAAAATCCATAGATAACAAATTTAGAGGTCATTTCCCAGAATACCTGGGTCAATCCCCTCAATCTCATTTGCACCCAATACACTATAACTCTTTTCATTAGTAGCCAAAACATCCTCTTCTGGATTATCTTCATTTAAGTCCCCCTCATCAGACTTAAAGTCTTCTTCACTTTCAGATAACACAGCAAACTTATTCATACTTTGCTTCAATTCTTTATTTTGCTTTTAATTGAGTTTCCATTTGTTATTTTCTTTGTTCACTTGCACATCCACTTTCTTTGGCACATAAATCTGTTTTATATGCACCTGTTTAGTACCTACATTCTTCCCATTAGCCTTCTTATTCTGCACCATGATAAACCCCTCTTTATCAGCAACCTTGTTACTTTCTTTGATCTGGATTTCATTTGCTATTCTAGGCCTTATTTTACAGCTATCATGGTTGTGGCCAAATACAGCACAGTGAGAGCACAATGCAGGCTTCCAATCATATTCTACTTTAACATGCTTCACACCTTTTGTGATCTGATTACTATCTCTATAGTGAATATCCACTTGATCCATATAACCTTTTGCAGCCTCCATTTCTACCATAACACGAGCAAACCCTACCCTGCCAACCCCTTTATGGCACATTGAAGCAGTCATGTTGTCCAATATAATTGGTTTTCCCAACTTTCTAGCAATTGCACTTATTCCTTTTAAACTCCATGCTTCAAGAGGAATGTTTGAAAGCTTGGTCCACACTAGTAGTTTGGTTGGCTCTACCTTTTCAATATCAATCTCTGGGCTCCACTTAGCAACTAAAAGAGGCTTACCTTGAACAATCCAGGGACCTTTGTGACGACCCAGAAATTTCCGACCAAATTTAAACTTGATCTATATTTGATTTCGAAACAAGAAGCAAAGTTTATTTAATTGAATCTCAAAAACTTTGAACTGTTTCATATATTCATTTGGCCTTTGACTGTTCCTATGATTCACGAACGTTTATTTGTAAATAGAAATGTATGTACTTAAATATATATTATATATATCTATAATGGTAATTGGTAATATTACAAAATTTAGTTATTTGAATTAATCATGTAAAATAAAGTAATAGTATATGATATCATAATTTAAAATGCATTTATATATGTAAATAAAGTATGTTGAGTATATAGTAGCACTCATTTATCATTCAATTGATAGTAAACTAGTTAAAAACAAACTTGTGTGATTTTTAAATAAACGGTGATCCAAAAATGAGTTTTATAAATTATAGGCTTATTTAAAATATATTTAGAAACTATTTGTTGAATTTTAAAACTTTCTATATTTTACTTAGGGTTGAGAGTGAATAATTAATGTAATTTTTAATTAATAGTTAATGACTGAATTCTATACCATAACGACCAAAATAAATAAAGACATTTAATTTAAAAATATGGAAATTTTTCGAAGACTTTTATTCGCCACTGAGTAACAACGCAGTACGAAATAGTAGTCCGTAAAAACTGTCGGTACATAGGAACAAAATTCAGATGGCTTTCCTGTTTCAATTCTGTTTCAATTCTCGTGATTGATTACTTTTATTATATTATAATTTATAATTATAATTATTATTATATTAATTCTTAGTAGTATTATATGTACATGTAAGTTATATATGAATGCAAAGAGATAGGCATCTCACAAAAACTTCACCCTTTCTTATTCGATCTACACCATCTAGCCGGACCACCACCTCGCCGGACACCATCACCGAGCCACTACTCGAATCACTAGTATTGCTGCTAAATATTTGGTTGCTGCTCAATCAATCAAAACCCCACTTGAACACACCAACGAGAACCATCACCTTGTAATATTCGATCACCACTCAAGCCTCAACTTCAATGGCTACCACCGCCACCACAACTCACCTTCCATCTAACCACCTTAAACCGGGTCACCACTACTCTACCACTTTTCACCACCTTGAACCCATCACAATCACCACCTATCACCATCGGTATCCTTCACAATCGTCCACCAACGTAGAATCACCACCACCGAAGTCATCCACCACCTCTGCAACCCACTTCCACCACCTTGAATCTCTCATTCTCTCCTCTCTCTCTTAATATTTTGTTTCTTCACGCAACCCATCAATTGCTCGATTTTTTTTTTACTTCTTTATGTTTTGATCCACCTATAAACACCCCCATTGTAGGCTGCCGTATACTTCTGCTGCTACTGTAGCGACCTGACAAAATCATCATTGACGGCGCCGTCTACTTAGGTCCCATTACGTGGTCATAAGTCTTTAAAATAACGTTTGACCAAAATATGTCGCATTCATTTCAAATGTAAAGATTGTTTCAAAGTTTACAAGAATAGTTCAACCATTAGTTACATTACAAAGTTATAAGTACAAATGAAACCTATGCGACACAGTTTAAAATAAAGTCAAAAGACGCTCCATGTATGCAAATATACTCGACATCCAATGCAAGTATCAAAAAAATGAGCGAAAGCATGTATCACATATCATTCAAAGACCCGAGAAAAACATAGAAATCTGTCAACGAAAACGTTGGTGAAATCATAGGTTTAAGTAAGTAAGTACAAATTAACCACAAGATTTATATCATTTCAATAATAGTAAACCATTCCAAAAATTGTTATCACGAGCACCTAATTATCAAGGCTTAACTTTCCTTCCATAGAACCCCATTACAATAGTGTTAGAATATACACCGTTTCTCGAAAATATATTTCATCCGAAGTAACGGTAGCGAACCGTCCGAATGAGGGTTTGTCAAACCCATATGGCCATACAACATAAGTTCTCGCTTACACTCGACAAGTGTAACTAATGATAATCGAATTGAGGATTTTTGTTCTAACTCGTACGTAGAATGTTTGTTTTTGTACTTGTGTTCACTTTGTAAAATGAAACGTTTATGTTTTCTCATCCCAAATGTAAGTTTAAAAGAGTAAAGGTGGGTCTATGATCTCACCTTGAGTGTACGAGTAATAAAGTACTTCACAAGTAAACGTGTGCAAGGACAATTGCTAGTCTTGACCTAAACAAGTAGGTTGTATCAATAACGGTAAACACGATGGGTCAAAGTTGTTCAATTAGTCCTATGGATCGTTACAACTTGATTATATAGCATGTGAATCAAATTGTCATGTTTCATGCAAGATATAAGTATACAAGAAGATTAGAACGGTTTAAACAAGTATTGGTTAAGTTTGGACAAAACTCAACTTTGGTCAAGTCAAAGTCAACGAAAAAGTCAACACGTTCGGGTCAGGTCCCGAACTATTTTTCTGAGGTTTTTAATCATATATAAGCATGTTAGAACAAGTTACATGTGAATCGGAAGTGCGTAGCATAGCAAACATTCTTCGTAAAAGTGTAAGTTTGATCAGAATCCAAATATGCCTAATGCCGCGCCGCGACCAAGGATGGCCGCGCCGCGACACTCAATGTGAGCTGGTACCTGGGCTGGTGCAAGTGTTCAAGCCTCGAGCCAAAACTCATTTTATCATAACAAATTAACCGTAAACACTTAAAACGCATACCATACATCGTTAGAAAGGTATTTTGACGAGGAATACAACTAATCACATATTATCAAACAATTACATCATTTAAATGACCAAATCCTCGTTGAATGATCGTTAAAAGTTCGTCATTGAAGGTTCAAGTTCGCAAAACGCATTTTATGATTCGGGAATCCAATTTACACATACGATATGCCGTTTCGAAGGTAATTAAACATACATTGCAACTAAACACTTACTAACAACATTAACAAGCAATCAGTGCATCAAAAGTTCATTTTTAAAAGCTATCAAACCCTAACCAAGAATCACAAAATCAATAATCATGTTAGTGAAGTTTTCCAAGTCAAGCTACACATCAAATTGAAGCTAATGATGCTAGTAATACACTTAATACATGAACTTTAACATTTAAACAATATTTAATCATCCAAAATCAAAGATTAAGCACAACCATTTCAAGTGTTCATGCTAGTTACTCAAAACAACAAATCGAGCAAACTAAACACATATTCATGTTAGACTTGAGCCATAGACACTAATTAACACACTTTTAAGTTTAAAAGATCAAGAACAAGAAAATTTAGTGTTTTTAGAAAGTTACCCAAATGTGATGAAGTTGGTATGGAATTGAAGAGGAAGATGCAAGGATTCCAAATATGTAATTTGTTTTGTTGCTAGCTCCCTAGGTCGAATTTAGATGATGAATCCTTGAGTTGGGGTTTGAGAGAATAAAGTGGAAGTAGTGAGGAGATAAGGGAAAGTGAGAGGTTGGTGGTGGATGGTGGGTGACTAGTTAACCAAATTTGGCCAAGTACCAAGATTAGTCCCTCAAGTTTGTAGTCGGGTGCAGAAATTAACCGAACGAATTATTTTAAAACGCTAGAGTAAACGAGAGATGTTATAATCCAATAACGAAAATATTAAGAACGTTAACTAACGTAGTCCGGCCCGGATGAAGAGGAAAAGGGGTTCACCTCAAATCAAGGCAGCGTGCACTCAATCCATCTATCCTGTCTGATTGAGTGCACCCATTTTCTCATATGAAGTCTATCAGCGGTGCTATTTACTATTCTTTCTAGTTCTGACTTGGGAAGCTGATCTCAGCGTGACGATGTTAGGATCAAAACCTTTTTTAATAAAGGTTTTAGCCCTATAATGAGTTAAAACCATTCGAAGCCCTTGTTTTACATCATTTGGTTATTTGCACGACACAGCTCCCCCCTCCCAAAGCTTGCCTGACGAGGGTCAAACTCTGCTTTGATCCACCTCCGGTAATCACGGGTGTTAAAATAATTTTAACGGAAAAATGCGGGATGTTACATTACCCACACCTTAAAAGAAATTTCGTCCTGAAATTTAGTTGGAAGTAATAGTCGATGTCTCTTCCTCGAGACCTTGTGTTGTCAAGTCTACGAATAAGTGAAGGTACTCCCTTATTATTCGGTCATGTTCCTCCCACGTAAACTTGGGTCCTCTTTTTGACATCCCAACGAACTTTGACAGTCGGGATTTTACGTTGTCTTAAGGTTTGGTTCTACGATCCATAATTTCAACCGGTTCTCCTATGAAGTGGAGTTTGTCATCAAAGATAAGCTTAACTAAAAGAATAACACGTTCCTGTTCCGCATGACACATCTCTAAGTTTGTTACATGGAATGTAGGATGAACGGAAACTTAATCGAGTTGTATGATTCAAACGGTATGTAGCGGGTCCAATACGCCCCAAGATTTCAAAAGGATCAATATTGCTGATTTAACTTCCTCCGTTTTCCCAAAACGGATTACACCTTTCCAAGGTGCGACTTTTAGCATTTCGTGGTTACCCACTTGAGAGTCGAGAGGCTTACGTCTAACATCGGCACAGCTCTTTTGGCGACTACGGTCCGTCTTGAGCCCTTCTCAGACTTGAACAATCTTAACGGTTATTTCTTGAATGAGTTCAGATCCGGTGATTTGCTTGTCACATACTTCGGTCCAACGAATTGGAGAACGACAATTTCGGCCATATAAAGTTTCGAAGAGGTGCGACGTTAATAAGCGTGTGATATCTATCATCGTAAAAAGGAATCGACAAAAGGCAACAATACAAGTTCGTAATATGTCTTTTGAGGTTTGAATTGTATGTTCGCTTGATTTGTCAGTTTCTGAATAAGTTCGATTAGATTATTCCCCCTTCGTGGTGAATTCTGGTATGGTGTGCGGAGTCTCTCTCCATTGAGAGATTGGATGATAAGATTTCCTTATACGAAAGTACGAGCGAAAAAGATAGGAGTGAAATGAGAATTTAGAGTAGGATGAGTTTACATATTGATGTAGCCATATCGCGCACCTTGTGGCCAAATGTCGAGACTTGGTGGGAACGAGATAGTACCCGTAGTTGTATAGTTCGGAGTTGAGTAGTAGTTGGCCATTTATCAGCAGCATAAGGACGATAAGTCGAAGAAGAAAGGGGTATCCTTGGGTTGTGTGTTATCTTAGGTTCCAGTAATATCATACGACAACAGCGAAATAACGGAGTTATATATCGTGGTTCCTGGTGATGAGAAAGTTGATCGGATCCATAATTAAGTTTTCAAATTCTTCGTGCACAATAACGAATTTCAATTTCCTTGATTTCGAGTCGAGAGAGTATGCCTTTCAGGCGTTCACGTGGAAATATTTCTATATTTGAGTTCCATTTTGTGCTACACGAATTTGGATAGCAAGGTGGGTATGAATAATCACGTTCAAGTTCCGGACATGGAGAGGTTTAAATCTTTCCTTTCAGCTCAAGGCATCGGCTACAACATTTGTCTTGCCCGGATGGTAATCATTTAATGTTTCAGTCCGCCGTCGTTGTCTCGGGTTGAGTTGTTTTTGATCAAAAATGTGTGGAGGCTTTTTGTGGTTGGTAAGAATGGTACCTTTGGTCCCATAAAGATAGTATCTCCACATTTTAAGTGCAAAGACAAGGGTTCCTAATTCTAGTTCGTATGTCAAGTAGTTTCGTTAGTGAGATTTCAATGGTCGAGAAGAGTAGGTAATAACTTTCCTTCGTGGTATTAACACACACCCAAAACCTTGTTTGGAGGCGTCACAACATGCAACAAAATCATCAGTGCCTTCGGGAAGAGATAGGATAGGTACGGTGGTTAACTTCTTCTTAAAGATACAAAATGTCGATTCTTGTTCGACGGACCAAACGAATTTCTTTCCTTCGTGAGTTAACGAGGTTAAATGTCGAGAATACAGAAAAGTCAGAAATGAATCTTCGGTATACCCGGCGAGATCCAAAAATTTACGAATATAAGTCGGAGTCGTGAGGGTTTCCCAATTACGTATGGTTTGATTTCTGCGGGATCCACATTTATACCTTGACTACTAATAACATGGTCTAAAATTTAGACTTCGTTAGCTAAAATTCACACTTGGAGACTTTGGCATAGAGTTGTTCCTTCTCTAGAGTTCGTGCGTAAGACGGAGATGTTGTTCGTTTTCTCCCTCGCTTGAATTGAATAGGTTAAGACATCACATATGAATATGATAACGAATTTGTCTAGATAAGTTTACATACGCGATTTATAAGGCCCATGAATACGGACGAAGCCTTAGTTAAACTGAATGACACTAAAAGAAATTCATATCTATCGCAACGAGTTCGGAAAGCGGTTTTGGAGACATCTTCTCCCTTAACCCTTAATTGATGATAACCCGAATGGAGGTCGATTTTGGAATACACACGGAATCCTTGTAATTGATCAGGAGGTCATTGATACGGGGGAAAGGATATCGGTTCTTAACCGGAAATTATTTAGTTCACGATAATCAATACATATTTGTGGGGAAACATTTTCTTCCTAACGAATAGGTCTTGAGCTCCCTAGTTCTATAGGTATCAAGTCAATTTCAAACTCTTTACCCAAAATGTTCAACGTACACCCTCTGATAAAATTGTCGGCCCGCAATAGTTTTCCGTTGGTCACTTGAATGATATAAGTAGTATCTAAGGGAAGTGGTGGAGTGCTAAAAGAATGAGTCAAAGCCTCGGATACAAAACATTCATCGGCACCCGAATCAAATAAACAAGAAATATAAGAGTTGTTGAGAAGAAAAGTACCCATGACTAGTTCATTGTCATCTCGGGCATCCTTGGCGTTAGTGTTGAAAGCTCAACGGCGTGCGTTGGTTTTAACTTTATTCTTTGGGCATGCATTTCTAAAATGACCCAGTTGGCCACATTCGAAACAAACACCCGTTTTTGGCTCATTTGGCCCCTTTTGGGTGACGGGGGCGGTACTTTTACAATCATAGGCCACATGGCCACTTCTTTGACATTTGTTGCAAAATGGTTTGCCACATTCACCCAAATGATGTTTGTGACACTTTTTACACGAAGGTAGGTTTTCGGCATACCCTTTCTTGCCGTCGGAGGTGAGAGGCATCTTGGCAAAGTTATTATTGTTATAGTTGCTTGATTGAGAGGCTTCCCATTTTCTTTTATTACCACTCGATTGATTCTCGGCCGTTGGTGTCGACGCTTCAGATTCATCCACTGTTTCTATAAATTGGCGGGCCATCGTTAAAGCCTCTTGTAGGTTAGCGGGTTTGGATGATATTACCTCGTGTTGAATGCATGTAAAGTTCAACTCTTAGGGATTCGAGAGTCATGAGGTTTGGACACATTAAGACTAGTTCGACAAACAATTGATTATAAGCTTCGAGATCATCCCTAACTGTTTTCAAATTTCTTAGCCCCTGTTCGAGCCTTCGAGCCTCATCGCACGGGAAGTATTCAGTGATCATTCTTTCTCTTAGTTCGGTCCAAGAGAGTGTGCGGGCTTCATCGTTACCCACCGATTGTACATACGTGTTCCACCATGAGAGAGCAATACCGGCGAAAGTGAGGGTGGAAAATTTGACGACCCGGAAATTTGCGACCAAATTTAAACTTGATCTTTATAAGATTTCGACACGAGAAGCAAAAGTCTATTTAATTGAATCTAAAAATTTTGAACTGTTGTTATACATTCAACAAACCCTTCGACTATTCCCAACGATTCATGAACCATTATATTTAAATTGATGTGCATATATAATTATATGATGTATAAATAATAATTAAAGACGTTAACAAAGTATTAGATGTATAATACTTTACATGAACGTAATTGTTTCAACATTTTTTTTCGACGGAATTAAAGGATAATATCAAATGATTGAATTATCTGATACATTATGATAAGAATACGGGTCTCTGTTACGAGGTCCACTTTGATTTGAGAAATCGTTCCTTTTAAATGATATTTGGAATAATTAGTAAAGTGAGATACATACGAGGATAAAGTGTCAAATAACGAGAATTAGACAAAAGTTAATGGAAGACTAAAATTCATAATAATCAATTGATTTAATTTCAAACGTATGAAAACGACTTTCGATATAATAGGACTTGATTATTTTAAAGAACGTGAAAAGGAATATTGATTGTTAGATATATAAATAACCTACAACGTGTATATAAAACGTGTTTATGCATATTAATTTTATGATTTCAAAAGATGTTAAGTAAACAATAGTAACACTCGTTTAGTGATTCGATTGATATTTAAATATGGTAACTAGAATGTTTGAGAAATTAAAATAAACGTTGACGCATAATGGAATTATATCAAATTAAGTATTAAAGCATAAACGTTATGAGATATAATAAATTCTTTTATTTAAATGATTTTAAATTATAAACTTTGAAATAAAATTAATTTTTAAAAGAAACTAAAATTATACTACTAAATAAATATTACTAATATATATATATATAAATTTAAAATTCTAAATGAATCTATATATATATATATATATATATATATATATATATATATATATATATATATATATATATATATATATATATACATAAAGTATATGGAACACAACTATCAATTAATTTTAACACTCGTTGTCATCTCTTCTGATATTAAACAAGTTAATAACAAAAAATTATATAGAAACAATTGTACATTAATGTATATATATTATATTATATATGTAATTTCTGTATAAAATTATTATATGATTATTACAAATATTTTATGTAAAAATTTATAATATCTATGCTTTTTATTTATTATTTATTCAGTTATAATTATTATTATTATTAATATTATTATTATTAATGTAATTATAAATAATATTATTTTTTGTATATTGTATTATAATATGGATATTAAATATAATTAAGCGGATCTTTTATCTATATATCTGTAACCCGTAATTTTTTTTTCTCCTTTTCTATTAAACCCGTGAACCCAATCAATCCCCACCTTCACTACAAGATACAATCAATCAATTTGTTTATGCTGTAAATCTGTCGAGTATTATTAACACACTATACATTCATATATGCTGCAAGTCGTGGGATTAAAACAAAAAGAAAGATATCAAAAACCCAGTTAAAGCCCGACACTCTGTATACAAACTTTTTGGTGAAAATTCGGATTTGAAACATTTTTGAAAATCTAATAACGCAGTTTTGTTAGGAATTACTTACTCATACTATGTTCAAAATATCAAATTTCAATTCGTTATATCAAGCCCAAATTTCTGAGTCAAAGTTTTAGAAATAAAAGTCAACTAAATCGTTCTTTGCGAAATTGGAACTCATTTTGATATCTTCAGTTAAATTGATGATTACATAAGTTTCTATGGATGATTTAAAACCTATTTTATGTTATGAAGATTATCCAAAACGAGCTCCAAACTGAAATCAATTTTTTTTCCCTTTCCTATGCGACGGCAGCAGCAGCTGTCTTTTTTTTTTTTTTTCAATTAATTCCAGAGTATATGTGGTCGATTATAATTTGGTTGAAAGTCATAAAAAGATTTGGATGATTGATTATCATGTTGGGTTGATCCTAGGTCGATTGATAGTAAGAGGGAAGAAGATGAACAATGAGAGAATGAGTTAAATAGATTTGGGTTTGGTTTATAATCAGAAAAATGGGCAATAGCCCAGACGGTTTAGGGGAGTGGCGGGTATTCGAGAGGTCAGGGGTTCGAGTCCCTAATGGAGCATTCTTTTTAACATCCTTTTTATTGAAGGTAGTTCCTTGTTCTTTTATTATTATTATGATTATTATTACTATTATTAATTATTATTGTGATTATTATTATTGTTGTTGTTATTATTATTATTAATTATGATTGTTGCTATCACAAGTATTATAATTATTATCATTATTATTACTAACATATGTATTATTATTAACTATAGGATTAGGATTATTATTATTACAAAAATAATCAAAGTTATTATTATTTTCATCAAATATTAGTATTAGTATCATTTATAGACATTAGTATTATTATTGTAAGTATCATGAATATTAATTATTACCGCTATTATTACTAATATAAGTATTAGTTACCATGTATTATTATTACTATTATCATAGCCCTAGTTACGATTATGATTATGATTATTATTAATGTTGTTACTAATATTATTAACAATAAAAATATTATTATTAAGTAATACGATTATTAATATTATCATTCTTAATAAAGATTGCTATTATTATAAGTATCAGTATTAACCTAAATATCATTTTTAACAATATCATTATTATTACTAGTATTATTATTATTATTACTATTATCATTAGTAGTAAAATTATTATAGTTATTATTATTGTCAGTATTAGTATTATTATTATTACCATTATTACTGAAAGTAACATTATTTTCAAACCTGTCATTTTTGTTAAAACTAAAATTATCATTTAAAAGAAACATTTTTACTATTATTATTATTATTATTATTATTATTATTATTATTATTATTATTATTATTATTATTATTATTATTATTATTATTATTATTATTATTATTATTATTATTATTATTATTATTATTATTATTATTATTATTATTATTATTATTATTATCATCATTAATATCATTATTAATAATTATTATTAGAAATATTATTATTATGAAAATAAAGGTTTTAAAGATATTGTTAAAGTTATAAGTATAAAAATAAAGATTACATATATAAAAATATATTTAAATTACACAACTTAATTATATTAATATTTCTATACATAATATATATATATATATATATATATATATATATATATATATATATATATATATATATATATATATATATATATATATATATATATATATATATATATATATAAATAATGAAACTTATAAATTATTAAATATAACAAAATATATCATTAATAATAATATATAGAATTATTCGATTACAAGAATATGTTTTAATATATAAATGAATGATATAGGTTCGTGAATCCGAGGCCAACCATGCATTGTTCAGTATCGTCGTATAAATATTTTACTACAAAATATTGTAGAGTGAGTTTCATTTGCCTTTTTACCCTTTATATTTTTGGGCTGAGAATACATGCGAAATTTTTATAAATGTTTTACGAAATAGACACAAGTAATCGAAACTACATTATATGGTTGAATGATCGAAGCTGTGATGACCCGGAAATTTCTGACTAAATTTAAACTTAATCTTTAACGTTTCCGACACGATAAGCAAAGTCTATGAAGTTGAATCCTAAAATTCTTGAACTATTCAAATACCCTTCGATTGTTCTCAACGATTCGCGAACAAATATATGTAAATAGATACATATATATACTATAACTTGAAAACGTAACAAAGTGTTATGAAAATGATACTGTGCATTAACCTTATTGGTTTGATTATCTGATTGATATATTTAACTACGGAGTTAAAAGATTATGCCAAACGATTGAATTAAAAGATATTTATTGAGTCCCTTAAAGATTATGATATTATTACGAGTCTCTATTGTGAGGTCCACGTTGATTTGGGAAATCGTTCATTTTTAACGATATTCGAAATAAATGGTAAAGTGTTTGTTTAAATAACGTAATTTGGAGACATACAATAATAAGGAATATTAACTGTTGGAATTAGATATATGAATAACTTGTGATATGTATTTTAAAACTTATATATTAATATTGAAAATATATAAAATATAATATTAAACTGGTCATAAAACGAATTGTTATTATATATATATATTAACAAATAGCGAGACAATGATTTATAGAAGTAAATGACCAAAACACTCGAAAGTTTAATATATACTTTGAGTGGTATAGTTTAGGGAGAATTTAAGGCTATATTTTGACAAAGGTACGTGACACGAAACGTAAAATGCAAGTTTTCTAAACGTACGAAAATGCGTTCGAGAAACCGGAACCGGGGCATAAGTCGAGTGACAACGTACGAGACATCGGAACGAAAATTTCAAGTCAACTATGCACGAGAATATAATATAATATATAATTAATTAATATAAATTATATATATTATATATTAATAAATAAATATGTCGACAAACAAGAAAACAAAAGTTTGTGAGCTGGATCAGAGGGCCATGCGATCGCATGGCCTTGATGCCTAAAAACCATGCGATCGCATGTGGTGCTTTTTCAGGAAAGGTTCTATAAATTGATCGAGTTCTGGCTTAATTCACACACACACACACACATATTTATCAATATTACTCCGTATTATATTTATTATTTATTATTATTATTATTATTATTATTATTATTAAGATTAATATTATTATTATTAAGCTTATTATTAATATTATTAATTAGTATTATACATAAAATACTACGACGAGGTTATGAGCGTGTCACTTTCAAAATGGTTTTCAAGCGAGATAGAGCTAAGAAAATTATGGGTTATTGCCAAGGAGGTTATGGGTAATGTTCGAGGGTATATTTGTGAATCAAACCTAGTGTTTATCTTCTCCGTTACGTCTACGTACTTTCCTACAATATTGAATCTCATATTTTATATATTAATTGTGTATCCATATTTTATATTTTATATATTAATTGTGTATCCATGTCTAGTGCTCGAGTATATATATTTATACATGCTTGTATGCTAAATTTCGTCGCTAAATAGTTTATAATGAATCACGAATTAAATACATATATTACTGGTAAAAGGTATATGATATACATGTTTTTGGAAAGCTGGCGAAAAATCAATAACTTTTCATTTAGATATCGAATAATTTCGATGAACGGATTAAAAGATATGATCAACTGAATTATGATTGACGTTAATTGAAATTGCTTTTGAATCTACAATTAAGATTTAAACAACTTGTTTACGAGATTGATAAATTGGATTTTTTGAATATTACCAACCGAGTAAATGAATCCTTATATAAGGTACGTCTCGTTTTGTTAAACAAATGTCAAAATTGACTTTTTGAAATGACTTTGGATAAATTTTGTATGTCGATATCGAGCATTAGGATTGTGATACACTCTGACCTGACCTAGCTTGATAGACATTTATTGACCAACATATGTTCTCTAGGTTGAGATCTACAATTATTTGGTAATCCGAGTTTCGATCACATTTTGGTGAACGACTTTATATGCTGCTAAGGTGAGTTTCATTTGCTCCCTTTTTAATTGCTTTTGCAATATATATTTTTGGGCTGAGAATACATGCACTTTGTTTTAAACACAATGGATACAAGTACATACTAAATTCTACACTGAGTTTGAACTGAAAATCCCTTAGCTTTGGTAACTAGTAACTACCGGTTATAACAACTGGTGGGCGCGAGTAGTAGTATATGGATCCATAGGGCTTGATATCCCCGTCCGAGCTAGAGCGCTAGCCTTTTAACGGACGTATACTATTTGAGAAGCGTACACGTTGGTTTGCGTGTATTATTAAGATGATTATACAAAGGGTATAAATTATATATACGTTAAGTTTAGTTACCAGTGTGCTCAATTTCGTAGAATATTTGATAAACATTTCTGGATGAAACAACTGAAATCTTGTGATCCACTTTTATATACAGATTATGCGAAACACTAAAACTAAGAACTCACCAACCTTTGTGTTGACACTTGTTAGCTTGTTTATTCTCAGGTTCCTAGAAGTCTTCCGCTGTTTGCTTATATGTTAGACAAGCTATGTGCATGGAGTCTTACATGGCATATTTATCAAGGAGACGTTGCATTCACCAAATCATCACCATGTATCTTATTTTGACTGCATTGTCAATGGAAGTACTATTGTAAACTATTATTTACGGTGATTGTCTATATGTAGAAATCATCAGATGTTTAAACCTTTGATTTAAATATTCATTTATGGTGTGCCTTTTCAAAAGAATGCAATGTTTACAAAACGTATCATATAGAGGTCAAATACCTCGCAATGAAATCGAAGAATGACGTGTTTGTCCATATGGATTTGGAACGATCATCACAGAAGCCGAATATGCCCCTTTTTTCTTGGTAACCTAAGAATTAGGGAACATCACTAATTTTGAGAATTAGTATACGCCTAATTGACGCGAATCCTAAAGATAGATCTATTGGGCCTAAGGAACCCAATCCAAAGTACCGGATGCTTTAGTACTTCGAATTCGTTTTTATCATGTCCGAAGGATTTCCCGGAATGATAGGGGATATTCTTATATGCATCTTGTTAATGTCGGTTACCAGGTGTTCAATCCATATGAATGATTTTTGTCTCTATGCATGGGACGTATATTTATGAGAAATGGAAATGAAAATCTTGTGGTCCATTAAAATGATGAAAATGATTGATTATGATAAACTAATGAACTCACCAACCTTTTGGTTGACACTTTAAAGCATGTTTATTCTCAGGTATGAAAGAAATCTTCCGCTGTGCATTTGCTCATTTTAGAGATATTACTTGGAGTCATTCATGACATATTTCAAAAGACATTACGTTCGAGTCGTTGAGTTCATCAAGATTATTATTAAGTCAATTATAGTTGGATTTATTATGAAATGGTATGCATGCCGTCAACTTTCGATGAAATGAAAGTTTGTCTTTTAAAAACGAATGCAATGTTTGTAAAATGTATCATATAGAGGTCAAGTACCTCGCGATATAATCATATGTTATTGTATTCATTATTATGGATTAGGACGGGTCTCTACATGTGGTATCAGAGCGGTGGTCTTAGCGAACCAGATCTTGCATTAGTGTGTCTAACTGATAGTTGTTTAGATGTATTAGTGAGTCTGGACTTCGACCGTGTCTGCATGTCAAAAGTTTTGCTTATCATTTCGTGCCGAAAATTACCTACTTATCATCCTTAGGAAATTACATGCTTATCATTCTTAGTCTTGACACATCTTACTGCAGTTAGTGCATCGATAGTGTACAGACAAAATTCATATCTTAGCGTATCTGTTACTATAGATTTTGCCCGACAGCTTCCGTAGATTCCTCCGTAACTTATGGGATTTTAGTATTATATATGCACATGTAAATTATGTATTGCAGGATACTAATCTACATCTTATAATCTAATTCATATCGAAAATCCTCCATCTGATCGTACGAGATGGATCTCTAAACCAGTTCGAATTCCTCTGATTCCGACAGCTATTCCGACATGGATGTTCACCTAAGCTCTGGAAGCAGCGTCACCAGAATAAATCAACCAATCAGCCATCCCCAATTCATCTGATAGGTTCGTAGTCGACTTAATCAATGGAGACGCGAAGAAGGCGATCCCTTCCACCAACCAAATTCACCTCTTGGTGAAGAACCTGAAACACTTACCGGCGAATAAGTCCGAAACACCATTTTCACCCTTATTTCCAGGATATCTCGTCACGATTATATCACAACTCAGATTCTAAACCTTATTCATCCACTCGTTCTGACCGACAATCATCCCGAAATAATGGAAGAAGTCAACGAGCTTCGCGCCCGAGTTGTAGTCTTGGGAAATATGGTGCAAAACGTACCAGCTTCAGCAACATCACCGACACCAACAGTACCACCAACATCAATACCAGTACCACCAACAACCCAAGTTTCAACATCACACGCCTAATCATCATTCTACGAATCGATCTACATCATTTATCTTCGTTCTACATGGCGATTATGTAATCTCTAATGTTTTAGAGATTATGTATCATAGTTCTAATCATAAATCAGATGAATTCAATATCACATTGACTCATTAAATCCACAATTACATCTGAAGAAAATATATATGTATATATGTTTTCATAAAGATTGTAATTAAAAATTCTTTTGTACAAAATGTTAATGATGAAAATATTTTAACGGGTAGGTAATACCCGAGGAATATTTAGATTTCACATTAATAAGTTACACTGTACATTCTTCTAATCTGATTCAAAAGTCATTTACTATTCTACTTACATCCACAGATATACGAATCCGTTCACCACAGAATAACCATTTTCATTCAATTTCATATTTGGATTTTGATTTATCAGAATCCAACAAGTGGCATAATGAAGAAAACATTGGACAAAATAAAAATTGTTAGAAATAAACAAATTAACTATGAGAAATTTTGTTAAGAATCCACGCTAACTATTCCTAGCTAACTGTTCCTAGCTAACTGTTAATTCCGTATCGCAATTTATTTATCGCAATTTAATTATCGCAATTTATTTATCGCAATTTAAATTCTCACAATTTTATTTAACGTTATTTAATTTCTGTTATTTATTTTACGCATTTTAAATATCGGGACACGTATACAAAGTTTTGACATATCATATCGACGCATCTATATATATTATTTGGAATAACCATAGACACTCTATACGTAGTAATGATCGAGTTAGCTATACAGGGTTGAGGTTGATTCTACAATAATATATATACTTTGAGTTGTGATCGAGTCTGAGACATGTATACGGGTCACGATATGTATTAATTAATTCGGATATTATATATTAAACTATATATGAATTATTGAATTACTAACTGTGGACTACCAACTGTAGACTACCAATATTGTACAATTTAAATGAATTAAAATATTGATTATAACATATGAAAATAAACAATTCTTCAAGTTGACACTTGATTTCATCTTAAACCTCATTTGTATCTTGACGATTACAATCTGCGTTCAAACCTTTCGTAATTTTCAAAAACACCTCAATCGAGAGGATGAACCAACCGCACTTCATCTACGTAAGAAGAGATTGATGCATATAGTTATGCACTTGAAAACACTCGGAACTTGAGTAAACGTTTAACACGTATATGTATTAGCTCCTTTCGCGTTGTTATTACCGAAAATCACTTTGCAATCCCTTTCCAAAGTAGCCAATTTTGTCACAGCTTCAGCAAATCAATTTCAACTTTTCATTCGAATAATTCTTATTATAACTTTGATATATACATTTGCCCCTTCCTCATCGTACCGAAGAACCTCTTATATTCCACCACATTACCAGCAGACGTACCAGCAACCTCGTTGCGCTTTGACTAAAAACTCTCCGACAAATCACTATACTTATCTAATGAAGCCTTATCATGAACTCATCGACATCTTGTAACGATAATTGCCATACCAATTACCGAGAATCATCAATCAGTATTTTCAATCTCGCAGCGTTCTACATCGATAGTTATATGTACACATATAACATTTATCTTTTAGAATTATGAGTTTTCATTCTGAAATTCTAAAAAATATCTAGCCTATGAATCAGGTTCCTGAATTTTTGAAAAAGCTGATGAAGCAGTAAAAACTGAAGACTGCCGTAACAGTCAAAAGTTAGATGATAAAGAATGGAGTGTTGGAAACGCTCAATAGAAAATTTTGTACCAAAAAGCGGATTTTGCAAAATTATGAAGGATGCTGTGGACAAACCACAAGGACTAAACTTGTACATAAAGAATCTTAATGATTCCGTTTCTGATGAAATCTTTAGCGAATATTTTACTCCTTAATCGCTCTAAATCCTCGTGAATGAATTTCTTCATCACAATTTGATTCTAAAATTCTAAGATATCATCGTATCTTTTATTATCAATATCATCGATATATCTGAAGATATTCTTATCTGAAATCATTTATCTCTTCGCGCTATCAGTGTTACATCATATAAGAAACTGTTAGTTCTATATTCTGTAAACCTTCGAGTTTAAACTATGAATGATTTTGAAGTAGTGTTGGGAACTGAAGCATGAGTTAGTATAATATAATGACACTTGATTAATGTGATTATATTACAGTAAGTCATGCTGAGTTTCTAATGAAACGTGATGATTCACAGATCCTAACGTGTAACGACCCGTCAAAATCGCTATTGACGCGGCACGTTAATCATTGATTCCACAGTGAGGTTTTGACCTCTATATGATACGTTTTGATAAAATATTGCATTCATTAAAATAAGTGACTTTCTAAACATAGAAAGTTATAAACATGTGGGCGAGTGCTTAGGTATAAGCAAAACCCCAAAATACATAAGTCTTTAATTTACAGGTTGACATCACAGTCCAATTATTTATTACACAACGCAGTTTTATTTTGAATGCAACAAACTTTGTACAAAGCATGAGAGACTCCATGCAGGCAACAAGCACATCACAGCGGAAGCATTCTAAGGACCTGAGAATAAAACATGCTAAAAAGTCAACACGAATGTTGGTGAGTTATAGGTTTAATTGCTCGAGTCATAAACATATATAAAGATAGACCACAAGATTTCATCAAAAGTTTATCAATAGATTCTACGTAACAGAGCACCCTGGTAACTAAACTTAACGCTATAGTGATAATTACCCCATTCGTTTTAATACGCGCAAACCAACGTGTCTTAAACTCAAATAACATACGTCCGTTAAAAGGCTAGCGCTCTAGCTCGGACGGGGATGTCAAGCCCTATGGATCCATATACAATTATTCGCGCCCACCAGTCCATATCCTATGTACTGGCAGCTACTAGTTACCAAAGCTAAGGGATTTTCGGTTTAACTCAGTGTAGAATTTTGTATGTACTTGTGTCTTATTGCGTTTAAAATAAATTGCATGTATTCTCAGCCCAAAAATATTTAAAGCATTTAAAAAGGGAGACTATAACTCACAGTTCAATATTGCGATTCAATATTGTAGGCAAATTGCGTAGACGTAATGATGGTAGATGACTGTATGGTTGGCCTTGGATTCAAGAACAATACCCCGAATAATACCTAATATTTCCTTAGCTTAAAGCGGTTTGAAACCCGAATTAAAAACACCCTCGTATATACCTTATTATTATTAAACTTAAATTTAAAATTATAATTATAATATAAATATAAATATTAAGAGATAATGTGAAAAAACTTCGTCGAACAAACTGCGTATTTATATTACTTTTCGATTTACTGTAGCTCATGCGATCGCATGAGTTTTCAGTGTTTTTGCCATGCGATCGCATGGCCGCCTTTTCTGTTTTTGTTTGCTAGTTCGTCGACATCAAATAGTATTTACTGTAGCAAATAGTGTTTACTGTAGCAAATAGTGTTTACTGTAGCAAATAGTGTTTCACTGTAGCAAATAGTGTTTACTGTAGCAAATGTGTTTTACTGTAGCAAATCACTGTAGCAAAGTCGTTTTCACTGTAGCACTGTAGCAAAATACGGTTTCACTGTAGCAAATAGTGTTTTACTGTAGCAAAGTCATTTTTACTGTAGCAATTAATGTTTTACTGTAGGAAAGTCGTTTTTACTTGTACATCTTATAATATATATATATATATATACATACATACATATATGTATATTTACATAATATTAAATCATAAAGAGAATTGGTTTAAATTAGTCGAAATTTTTCGGGTCATCACAGTACCTCCCCGTTAAAGAAAATTTCGTCCCGAAATTTTGAGTAGTACCTGTTTCATGAGCGATATCAGTGAACAAATGTGGATACTTTTGCTTCATTTGATCTTCACGTTCCCAAGTAAACTCGGGTCCTCGTCTTGCGTTCCAACGAACTCTAACTATCGGTATTTTGCTTTGTTTTAATTGTTTGACCTCACGGTCCATGATTTCAACAGGTTCTTCGATAAAATGGAGTTTATCATTGATTCGTATTTCGTCAAGAGGAATTACGACATCCTCTTCAGCTAAACATTTCTTCAAATTTGACACGTGAAATGTGTCGTGAACACTACTAAGTTCTTGTGGTAGCCTTAATCGATAAGCAACTGCTCCAATTCTTTCGGTGATTTCAAAGGGTCCTACGTACCTCGGACTTAGCTTTCCTCGTTTACCGAATCGTACAACGCCTTTCCAGGGTGACACTTTCAACATGACTTTGTCGCCCACTTGAAATTCTAGCGGTTTTCTTCTTACATCAGCATAACTCTTTTGGCGACTCATGGCCGTTTTCAATCGCTGTTGTATTTGAATGATCTTTTCGGTGGTTTCGTGAATAATTTCTGGTCCAGTAAGTTGTCTTTCTCCTACTTCACTCCAACAGATAGGAGATCTGCACTTTCTACCGTAAAGTGCTTCAAATGGTGCTGCGTTGATGCTCGTATGATAGCTGTTATTGTATGAAAATTCTGCCAACGGTAAGTGTCGATCCCAACTGGTTCCAAAGTCAATCACGCATGCCCGTAACATGTCTTCCAATGTTTGTATTGTTCTTTCACTTTGACCATCTGTCTGTGGGTGATAAGCGGTGCTCATATCTAATCGAGTTCCCAATGCTTTTTGTAATGATTGCCAAAAACGTGATGTGAATCGGGTGTCGCGATCAGATATGATGGAGATGGGTACACCATGCCTGGAAACTACTTCCTTCAAATATAGGCGTGCTAATTTCTCCATACTATCTGTCTCCTTTATTGGTAGGAAGTGAGCTGATTTAGTTAGACGATCAACTATCACCCAAATAGTATCATGACTACTTGCAGTCCTTGGCAATTTCGTAATGAAATCCATGGTTATTCTTTCCCATTTCCACTGCGGAATTTCTGGTTGTTGCAGTAATCCTGACGGCTTTTGGTGCTCAGCTTTGACCTTTGCACACGTTAAACATTTGCTTACATAAGTAGCAATTTCTGTTTTCATATTAGGCCACCAATAAAACTTCTTGAGATCGTGGTACATTTTTCCGTTTCCTGGGTGAATTGAGTACCTCGTTTTGTGTGCTTCATCTAGTACTAGTTGCCTTAGGTTACCATGTCTTGGTACCCATATCCTACCAGCAAAATACAGGGTTCCATCGGCTTTTACTTCAAGTTGTTTTTCTATCCCTTTGCTCATTTCACCTTTTTCGTTTTCTTCTTTTAAAGCTTCTAACTGTGCTGCTTGAATTTGCTTTGTGAGATCAGTACGAATTGTAATATTCAAAGCTCGGACCCTAAGAGGTTTTACTCTTTCTTTTCGACTTAGGGCATCAGCTACAACATTAGCCTTTCCGGGGTGGTAACGGATTTCACAATCGTAATCGTTTAACAACTCTACCCAGCGACGTTGTCTCATATTGAGTTGTTTTTGATCAAAAATATGCTGAAGACTCTTATGGTCGGTGTACACTGTACACTTGGTGCCATATAAATAGTGTCTCCATATTTTGAGTGCAAAAACTACAGCTCCAAGTTCCAAATCGTGTGTCGTATAGTTCTTTTCATGAATTTTTAGTTGTCGTGAGGCATATGCGATAACTTTTGTGCGTTGCATTAATACACATCCTAAACCTTGGCGCGAAGCGTCACAATAGATCACGAAATCATCATTTCCTTCTGGTAATGACAAAATGGGTGCAGACGTTAACTTCTTCTTTAATAACTGGAATGAGGATTCCTGTTCCGTGGACCAATCATATTTCTTTCCCTTTTGAGTCAATGAAGTTAAGGGTTTGGCGATTCTAGAGAAATCTTGAATGAATCTTCGGTAGTAACCAGCAAGACCTAAGAATTGGCGAATTTGTGTTGGAGTCTTCGGGGTTTCCCATTTACTAATGGCTTCGATCTTGGCAGGGTCAACTTTAATTCCATGTTTACTGACAACATGGCCCAAAAATTGTACTTCTTGTAACCAGAAATCACACTTCGAAAATTTTGCGTACAATTCTTCTTTCTTGAGTATCTCCAGTGCCAGTCTTAAGTGTTGCTCATGTTCTTCCTTGTTCTTCGAGTAAATCAATATGTCGTCGATAAAAACAATGACAAATTTGTCTAAATACGGTCTACAGATGCGATTCATTAGATCCATGAATACTGCTGGAGCATTAGTTAATCCAAAAGGCATGACTAGAAACTCATAGTGACCGTAACGGGTTCTGAACGCGGTTTTAGGAACATCTTCTTCCTTCACTCTCAGTTGATGATATCCGGAGCATAGATCAATCTTAGAATAAACACTTGATCCTTGCAATTGATCAAACAAATCATCAATCCTCGGTAATGGGTACCGATTCTTGATCGTTAATTTGTTTAATTCTCGGTAATCTATGCACATTCTCATAGATCCATCCTTCTTCTTGACGAACAGAATAGGAGCACCCCAAGGTGAAAAACTAGGACGAATAAATCCACGGTCCGATAATTCTTGCAACTGGTCTTGTAATTCTTGCATTTCTGAAGGTGCAAGTCTATATGGAGATCGGGCTACAGGTGCAGCTCCTGGTATGAGATCAATCTGAAATTCTACACACCTGTGTGGAGGTAGCCCCGGTAATTCTTCTGGAAATACTCCGGGATATTCTCTTACAACCGGCATGTCATTAATGCTTCTTTCTTCAGTATCGATCTTCTTTACGTGTGCCAGAATAGCATAACAACCTTTTCTTATAAGTTTCTGGGCCTTCATACAGCTGATAAAGTTCAGCTTTGAGTTGCTCTTCTCCCCATAAATCATTAATGACGTTTCATCCTTACGAGGGATGCGGATTGCTTTCTCAGCGCAAACAACTTCCGCTCTTGTTTTGGACATCCAGTCCATGCCAACGATTACGTCAAAACTTCCTAATTCTACGGGTATCAAATCGATTTTGAAGGTTTCACCAGCGAGATTCATTTCGCAACCATGGCAAATTTTATCGGCTTTTATCAGTTTACCATTAGCTAATTCAATAGTATATTTATCGTCTAGAGGTAATGATGCACATTTTAGTTTAAAACTAAAGTCTTTACACATATAACTTCTATCAGCACCCGTATCAAACATAATAGAAGCTAGTTGATTATTAACGGTAAACGTACCCGTGACAAGATTAGGATCCTCACGTGCTTTACTGGCACTAACATTAAATGCCCTCCCACGTGCGGGTTCTTTGTTCTTCTCCTTATCAGGGCATTGATTTATAAAGTGACCAGACTTCCCGCATCCATAACATTTCTTGACATCGGTCGATTTTGTCTTTACTTCAGAAACGGTGGCATAACAATCTTTCGCCACATGTCCTTTCTTGTTACACTTGTCACAGACCACTTGGCAATAACCTGCATGATGTGTGTAACATCTTTTGCAGAATGGATGGGGTCCCTTATAGTTTGGACTTGCAGTTGCCCCATCTTGGTTACCTTTAAAAGTTTCTTGTTTCTTCAGGTGAGTACTTTTGCCCTTATAGTCTTCCCATTTCCTCTTTCCTTCAGTTGTCTTGACTTCGGTAATTGGTGCCTTAATCGAACTCTCTGTGATCTTGTCCATGAGTTGGTGTGCCATTGTCATGGCTTCCTGCATCGTATTCGGTTTGGACGATGTAACATTTCCTTTGATATTGATCGATAAACCGTCAATATACATTTCTATCTTTCGTTTCTCGTTTGGCACCAATTCGGGACACAACAAGGCTAGTTCCATGAAACGCTTTTCATAGTTATTGAGATTCGCACCGATAACCTTCAGATTACGTAACTCAGATTCCATTTTTCTGATCTCGTTTCGAGGACAGTACTCCTCGATTAGCATCTTTTTCAGTTCTTCCCAAGAGATATCATATGCCGTATCTATTCCTTCTGCTTTAGCATAATTGTTCCACCAAGTAAGTGCACCGTCTTGCAACGTGCACGAAGCATACTTTGACTTGTCTCCGTTCGCACAATTACTGATTTTGAAAACGGACTCCATCTTTTCAAACCATCGGGTTAGACCGACTGGTCCCTCGGTTCCACTAAACGTCTGTGGTTTGCATCCTTGAAAAGTTTTGTATGAGCATCCGTTTCGTGAGTTTGTGTTTACGGCTGCTGCTTTGGCTGCTGCTTCGGCTGTTGCTTTTGCTGCCTCGGCTGCAGCAATTCTTTCATTCACACGTTTCTCGACAAGTTGCTCAAACTCAGCATCCGACATTTGAGACATGTTTCTTCAATAAACACAACAGATATAATTTAATCATATAGAATATTATAGGTAAAATGAGTTGTCAATAGTTAATCGTAGCATATTAATAATATGAACCGATTATTATAAAAGCCTTTTCTTCTTATTAGCATTTTATAATTATTTCTAGGGTATTACCTACCCGTTAAGTTCATACATAATAGCTAGTACAAGGAATCAACTACTAAAATCCTAATAATATTCCACTATGAAAATTATAGCGAGTTACTACATTATTATGTAATAATAATAATAAGAAGTAGTAATAATACAAATAATCATTCCATGCATTTATTATTAATAAACCAAAATAATACAATACCATACAATACTGATATTTTACATATGCTTATTTTACATAACAAGATAGAGTAGCACACATAAGCAATAAAATAGCGCATGGAAGATTTATGGTTGCGAGGTCGTTCATTCAGAACTATCAGAAACTTCTTCCCATTTGGTTCTCTCTGCCAATTGTTTGTGTGCACATGGTCCGACAGACATTCTGGCAGTGTATTTTATTTTTAGTTGGGGTTTTGAGGTACCTGTTGCCTCAGTGGGTTTAATACAATAAGGGTGGTTACGGATCGAATGGTCCTGTTCTTTTTTAATAATTAAGGACATTTTATTATTGTGGTTGTTTTTATTATCTATAGCAAGTTGGAATTTCTCCTTAGTGATCTCTTTTATTTCATTAGCGAAATCCTCCTCCTTACTGATCTCGTCTGATGACGAACTGTCTGAGTCATGTGTAGGAGAATATGATGACGAACTGCAAGAATATGTACCGGTGGTCATGAACCGAAATCTGCCAGGCGTAATCGGCACAACCCGCCCGTCGGCGGTATATCTGGACCAATGTCCATATTTGTTTAGAAATGGACGATCCTCATTTACTCCAGGGATCATGGGTCCATGCCAACGATACTGTGGCTCCGGAAAACTAGAGTTGGGTGGAGCTGGAACCTCCTCTGGGTTTACCGGGAGTTGAGATTCCCCGGCTAACACAATTTCTTCTTTAATAGGTATTGGAACGCCCTTTTCAGTTGTGGATAGAATAGATTCAGTGTCCGATTCCGAGTCGTACAAAATGATAGGATTAGAGGAAGTCATCTATTACATAATTGAAACAACAATTACGTTAGCATATAAATATATCACATATAATGTTTTTGACCAAATAATAAGCAAAAATCAGGAAAAACAGATATGGTCATAGTCCAGACTCACTAATGCATCCTAACAATTACCAGTTAAACACAATAATGTGATTTCTGGTTCCCTATGACCTCAGGCTCGGATACCAACTGTAACGACCCGTCAAAATCGCTATTGACGCGGCACGTTAATCATTGATTCCACAGTGAGGTTTTGACCTCTATATGATACGTTTTGATAAAATATTGCATTCATTAAAATAAGTGACTTTCTAAACATAGAAAGTTATAAACATGTGGGCGAGTGCTTAGGTATAAGCAAAACCCCAAAATACATAAGTCTTTAATTTACAGGTTGACATCACAGTCCAATTATTTATTACACAACGCAGTTTTATTTTGAATGCAATAAACTTTGTACAAAGCATGAGAGACTCCATGCAGGCAACAAGCACATCACAGCGGAAGCATTCTAAGGACCTGAGAATAAAACATGCTAAAAAGTCAACACGAATGTTGGTGAGTTATAGGTTTAATTGCTCGAGTCATAAACATATATAAAGATAGACCACAAGATTTCATCAAAAGTTTATCAATAGATTCTACGTAACAGAGCACCCTGGTAACTAAACTTAACGCTATAGTGATAATTACCCCATTCGTTTTAATACGCGCAAACCAACGTGTCTTAAACTCAAATAACATACGTCCGTTAAAAGGCTAGCGCTCTAGCTCGGACGGGGATGTCAAGCCCTATGGATCCATATACAATTATTCGCGCCCACCAGTCCATATCCTATGTACTGGCAGCTACTAGTTACCAAAGCTAAGGGATTTTCGGTTTAACTCAGTGTAGAATTTTGTATGTACTTGTGTCTTATTGCGTTTAAAATAAATTGCATGTATTCTCAGCCCAAAAATATTTAAAGCATTTAAAAAGGGAGACTATAACTCACAGTTCAATATTGCGATTCAATATTGTAGGCAAATTGCGTAGACGTAATGATGGTAGATGACTGTATGGTTGGCCTTGGATTCAAGAACAATACCCCGAATAATACCTAATATTTCCTTAGCTTAAAGCGGTTTGAAACCCGAATTAAAAACACCCTCGTATATACCTTATTATTATTAAACTTAAATTTAAAATTATAATTATAATATAAATATAAATATTAAGAGATAATGTGAAAAAACTTCGTCGAACAAACTGCGTATTTATATTACTTTTCGATTTACTGTAGCTCATGCGATCGCATGAGTTTTCAGTGTTTTTGCCATGCGATCGCATGGCCGCCTTTTCTGTTTTTGTTTGCTAGTTCGTCGACATCAAATAGTATTTACTGTAGCAAATAGTGTTTACTGTAGCAAATAGTGTTTACTGTAGCAAATAGTGTTTCACTGTAGCAAATAGTGTTTACTGTAGCAAATGTGTTTTACTGTAGCAAATCACTGTAGCAAAGTCGTTTTCACTGTAGCACTGTAGCAAAATACGGTTTCACTGTAGCAAATAGTGTTTTACTGTAGCAAAGTCATTTTTACTGTAGCAATTAATGTTTTACTGTAGGAAAGTCGTTTTTACTTGTACATCTTATAATATATATATATATATACATACATACATATATGTATATTTACATAATATTAAATCATAAAGAGAATTGGTTTAAATTAGTCGAAATTTTTCGGGTCATCACAGTACCTCCCCGTTAAAGAAAATTTCGTCCCGAAATTTTGAGTAGTACCTGTTTCATGAGCGATATCAGTGAACAAATGTGGATACTTTTGCTTCATTTGATCTTCACGTTCCCAAGTAAACTCGGGTCCTCGTCTTGCGTTCCAACGAACTCTAACTATCGGTATTTTGCTTTGTTTTAATTGTTTGACCTCACGGTCCATGATTTCAACAGGTTCTTCGATAAAATGGAGTTTATCATTGATTCGTATTTCGTCAAGAGGAATTACGACATCCTCTTCAGCTAAACATTTCTTCAAATTTGACACGTGAAATGTGTCGTGAACACTACTAAGTTCTTGTGGTAGCCTTAATCGATAAGCAACTGCTCCAATTCTTTCGGTGATTTCAAAGGGTCCTACGTACCTCGGACTTAGCTTTCCTCGTTTACCGAATCGTACAACGCCTTTCCAGGGTGACACTTTCAACATGACTTTGTCGCCCACTTGAAATTCTAGCGGTTTTCTTCTTACATCAGCATAACTCTTTTGGCGACTCATGGCCGTTTTCAATCGCTGTTGTATTTGAATGATCTTTTCGGTGGTTTCGTGAATAATTTCTGGTCCAGTAAGTTGTCTTTCTCCTACTTCACTCCAACAGATAGGAGATCTGCACTTTCTACCGTAAAGTGCTTCAAATGGTGCTGCGTTGATGCTCGTATGATAGCTGTTATTGTATGAAAATTCTGCCAACGGTAAGTGTCGATCCCAACTGGTTCCAAAGTCAATCACGCATGCCCGTAACATGTCTTCCAATGTTTGTATTGTTCTTTCACTTTGACCATCTGTCTGTGGGTGATAAGCGGTGCTCATATCTAATCGAGTTCCCAATGCTTTTTGTAATGATTGCCAAAAACGTGATGTGAATCGGGTGTCGCGATCAGATATGATGGAGATGGGTACACCATGCCTGGAAACTACTTCCTTCAAATATAGGCGTGCTAATTTCTCCATACTATCTGTCTCCTTTATTGGTAGGAAGTGAGCTGATTTAGTTAGACGATCAACTATCACCCAAATAGTATCATGACTACTTGCAGTCCTTGGCAATTTCGTAATGAAATCCATGGTTATTCTTTCCCATTTCCACTGCGGAATTTCTGGTTGTTGCAGTAATCCTGACGGCTTTTGGTGCTCAGCTTTGACCTTTGCACACGTTAAACATTTGCTTACATAAGTAGCAATTTCTGTTTTCATATTAGGCCACCAATAAAACTTCTTGAGATCGTGGTACATTTTTCCGTTTCCTGGGTGAATTGAGTACCTCGTTTTGTGTGCTTCATCTAGTACTACTTGCCTTAGGTTACCATGTCTTGGTACCCATATCCTACCAGCAAAATACAGGGTTCCATCGGCTTTTACTTCAAGTTGTTTTTCTATCCCTTTGCTCATTTCACCTTTTTCGTTTTCTTCTTTTAAAGCTTCTAACTGTGCTGCTTGAATTTGCTTTGTGAGATCAGTACGAATTGTAATATTCAAAGCTCGGACCCTAAGAGGTTTTACTCTTTCTTTTCGACTTAGGGCATCAGCTACAACATTAGCCTTTCCGGGGTGGTAACGGATTTCACAATCGTAATCGTTTAACAACTCTACCCAGCGACGTTGTCTCATATTGAGTTGTTTTTGATCAAAAATATGCTGAAGACTCTTATGGTCGGTGTACACTGTACACTTGGTGCCATATAAATAGTGTCTCCATATTTTGAGTGCAAAAACTACAGCTCCAAGTTCCAAATCGTGTGTCGTATAGTTCTTTTCGTGCTCATATTGAGTCGTTTTCACTGTAGCACTGTAGCAAAATACGGTTTCACTGTAGCAAATAGTGTTTTGCTGTAGCAAAGTCATTTTTACTGTAGCAATTAATGTTTTACTGTAGGAAAGTCGTTTTTACTTGTACATCTTATAATATATATATATATATATATATATATATATATATATATATATATATATACATACATACATATATGTATATTTACATAATATTAAATCATAAAGAGAATTGGTTTAAATTAGTCGAAATTTTTCGGGTCATCACATAACGTCATCATGTGCCATATTACACGACTCTTACATTCTATCTAATCTATAAACAAATCAAGAACATATTTTCTTGATAGTTCTATCTTTTCCATGATTCCAGCAGTTGCTAATTTCATCGTGCTATTATAAATCATTTCTGCTTAAGAATATTATTAGGTTCATTCGAAAATCCATACCTACGAATTCTGGACCATTACTGGCTATACTTAGAGTCAAGAAGAGAATAAAAAGGCAAAGAACTCCGGTATATAAGAGAAAATATAAAGCCCAATGATAACACCGAAATTACAAACCGTGGATATCAGTGCGTATAGCAATATAAAGACACGGAAGGATTATAAATACAATAATCCCTAGAGTATAGTAGAAATAAACAGATTCTTCCGGTGGGAGTTGGAAAAGAAGAACGATCATTACGATAGTCAGAATAAGAACAAGGATTAGAACCGGATTAAGCATTATTATAATCTTTTAGATATATGAACTGAGAATGAAGGTATAGAAATGGTAAAAACAAATGGAACGGAAAAGGTAGAATTTATAATGGAAATACCAGATAGAGTAATCGAGGCAGATCATCGTATTTAATTATAGAGATCTTAATTCGCCGAAGAATCAAATCTTTTAGATTTCGAAGATTTTCTTTAAATTCCTTGAATTTCGGAATTCAACCAAGACAACGTCAAAAGTTAAGACGAAACTTTATTTATTCATATCACTCATTTGTGATAGCTTCATTCGTACTCTTCGAATAATCGAATTGTTTTATCCATATTACTCAATGATGATAAAATTCTATTTATCAACGCATATTCGTCATGAAAACATTTTTATTGTTAGCCATGACCACCTCACTCAAATTTCGGGACGAAATTTCTTTAACGGGTAGGTACTGTGACGACCCGAAAATTTTTGACCAAATTTAAACTTGATCTTTATAAGATTTCGACACGAGAAGCAAAAGTCTATTTAATTGAATCTAAAAATTTTGAAATGTTGTTATACATTCAACAAACCCTTCGACTATTCCCAACGATTCACGAACCATTATATTTAAATTGATGTGCATATATAATTATATGATGTATAAATAATAATTAAAGACGTTAACAAAGTATTAGATGTATAATACTTTACATGAACGTAATTGTTTCAATATTTTTTTTCGACGGAATTAAAGGATAATATCAAATGATTGAATTATCTGATACATTATGATAAGAATACGGGTCTCTGTTACGAGGTCCACTTTGATTTGAGAAATCGTTCCTTTTAAAAGATATTTGGAATAATTAGTAAAGTGAGATACATACGAGGACAAAGTGTCAAATAATGAGAATTAGACAAAAGTTAATGGAAAACTAATATTCATAATAATCAGTTGATTTAATTTCAAATGTATGAAAACGACTTTCGATATAATAGGACTTGATTATTTTAAAGAACGTGAAAAGGAATATTGATTGTTAGATATATAAATAACCTACAACGTGTATATAAAACGTGTTTATGCATATTAATTTTATGATTTCAAAAGATGTTAAGTAAACAATAGTAACACTCGTTTAGTGATTCGATTGATATTTAAATATGGTTACTAGAATGTTTGAGAAATTAAAATAAACGTTGGCGCATAATGGAATTATATCAAATTAAGTATTAAAGCATAAACGTTATGAGATATAATAAATTCTTTTATTTAAACGATTTTAAATTATAAACTTTGAAATAAAATTAATTTTTAAAAGAAACTAAAAATTATACTACTAAATAAATATTACTAATATATATAAATTTAAAATTCTAAATGAATCTATATATATATAAATATATACATAAAGTATATGGAACACAACTATCAATTAATTTTAACACTCATTGTCATCTCTTTTGATATTAAACAAGTTAATAACAAACAATTATATAGAAAAAATTGTACATTAATGTATATATATATTATATTATATATGTAATTTTTGTCTAAAATTATTATATGATTATTGCAAATATTTTATGTAAAAATTTATAATATCTATGCTTTTTATTTATTATTTATTCAGTTATAATTATTATTATTAATATTATTATTAATGTAATTATAAATAATATTATTATTTATATACTGTATTATAATATGGATATTAAATATAATTAAGCGGATCTGTTATCTATATATCTGTAACCCGTAATTTTTTTTCTCCTTTTCTATTAAACCCGTGAACCCAATCAATCCCCACCTTCACTACAAGACACAATCAATCAATTTGTTTATGCTGTAAATCTATCGAGTATTATTAACACACTATACATTCATATATGATGCAAGTCGTGGGATTGAAACAAAAAGAAAGATATCAAAAACCCAGTTAAAGCCCGACACTCTCTATACAAACTTTTTGGTGAAAATTCGGATTTGAAACATTTTTGAAAATCTAATAACGCAGTCTTGTTAGGAATTGCTTACTCATACTATGTTCAAAATATCAAATTTCAATTCGTTATATCAAGCCCAAATTTCTGAGTCAAAGTTTTAGAAATAAAAGCCAACTAAATTGTTCTTCGCGAAATTGGAACTCATTTTGATATCTTCAGTTATATTGATGATTACATAAGTTTGTATGGATGATTTAAAACCTATTTTATGTTATGAAGATTATCCAAAACGAGCTCCAAACTGAAATCAATTTTTTTTCCTTTCCTATGCGACGGCAGCAGCAGCTGTCTTATTTTTTTTTGTTTTTTTTTCAATTAAGTACAGAGTATATGTGGTCGATTATAATTTGGTTTAAAGTCATAAAAACATTTGGATGATTGATTATCATGTTGGGTTGATCCTAGGTCGATTGATAGTAAGAGGGAAGAAGATGAACAATGAGAGAATGAGTTAAATAGATTTGGGTTTGGTTTATAATCAGAAAAATGGGCAATAGCCCAGATGGTTTAGGGGAGTGGAGGGTATTCGAGAGGTCGGGGGTTCGAGTCCATAATGAAGCATTCTTTTTAACAGCCTTTTTATTGAAGGTAATTCCTTGTTCTTTTATTATTATTAAGATTATTATTACTATTATTAATTATTATTGTGATTATTATTGTTGTTGTTGTTATTATTATTATTATTATTATTATTATTATTATTATTATTATTATTATTATTATTATTATTATTATTATTATTATTATTATTATTATTAATTATGATTGTTGCTATCACAAGTATTATAATTATTATCATTATTATTACTAACATATGTATTATTATTAAATATAGGAATAGGATTATTATTATTACATAAATAATCAAAGTTATTATTATTTTCATCAAATATTAGTATTAGTATCATTTATAAACATTAGTATTATTATTGTAAGTATCATGAATAATAGTTATTACCGCTATTATTACTAATATAAGTATTAGTTACCATGTATTTTTATTACTATTATCATAGCCCTAGTTACGATTATGATTATGATTATTATTAATGTTATTACTAATATTATTAACAATAAAAATATTATTATTAAGTAATACGATTATTAATATTATCATTCTTAATAAAGATTGCTATTATTATAAGTATCAGTATTAACTTAAATATCATTCTTAACAATATCATTATTATTACTAGTATTATTATTATTATTACTATTATCATTAGTAGTAAAATTATTATAGTTATTATTATTGTCAGTATTAGTATTATTATTATTATTACCATTATTACTGAAAGTAATATTATTTTTAAACCTGTCATTTTTGTTAAAACTAAAATTATCATTTAAAAGAAACATTTTTACTACTACTACTACTACTACTACTACTACTACTACTACTACTACTACTACTACTACTACTACTACTACTACTACTACTACTACTACTACTACTACTACTACTACTACTACTACTACTACTACTACTACTACTACTACTACTACTACTACTACTACTACTACTACTACTACTACTACTACTACTACTACTACTACTACTACTACTACTACTACTACTACTACTACTACTACTACTACTACTACTACTACTACTACTACTACTACTACTACTACTACTACTACTACTACTACTACTACTACTACTACTACTACTACTACTACTACTACTACTACTACTACTACTACTACTACTACTACTACTACTACTACTACTACTACTACTACTACTACTACTACTACTACTACTACTACTACTACTACTACTACTACTACTACTACTACTACTACTACTACTACTACTACTACTACTACTACTACTACTACTACTACTACTACTACTACTACTACTACTACTACTACTACTACTACTATTAGTAATATCATTAATATCATTATTAATAATTATTATTAGAAATATTATGATTATGAAAATAAAGGTTTTAAAGATATTGTTAAAGTTATAAGTTTAAAAATAAAGATTACATATACAAAAATATATTTAAATTACACAACTTAATTATATTAATATTTCTATACATAAAATATATATATATATATATATATATATATATATATATATATATATATAAATAATGAAACTTATAAATTATTAAATATAACAAAATATATCATTAATAATAATATATAGAATTATTCGATTACAAGAATATGTTTTAATATATAAATGAATGATATAGGTTAGTGAATCCGAGGCCAACCATGCATTGTTCAGTATCGTCGTATGAATATTTTTACTACAAAATATTGTAGAGTGAGTTTCATTTGCCTTTTTACCCTTTATATTTTTGGGCTGAGAATACATGCGAAATTTTTATAAATGTTTTACGAAATAGACACAAGTAATCGAAACTACATTATATAGTTGAATGATCGAAGCCGAATATGCCCCTTTTTGCTTGGTAGCCTAAGAATTAGGGAACATCACTAATTTTGAAAATTAGTGCACGCCTAATTGACGCGAATCCTAAAGATAGATCTATTGGGCCTAACGAACCCCATCCAAAGTACCAGATGCTTTAGTACTTCGAATTCATTTTTATCATGTCCGAAGGATTTCTCGGAATGATAGGGGATATTCTTATATGCATCTTATTAATGTTGGTTACCAGGTGTTCAATCCATATGAATAATTTTTGTCTCTATGCATGGGACGTATATTTATGAGAAATGGAAATGAAAATCTTGTGGTCTATTAAAATGATAAAAATGATTGATTATGATAAACTAATGAACTCACCAATCTTTTGGTTGACATTTTAAAGCATGTTTATTCTCAGGTATGAAAGAAATCTTCCGCTGTGCATTTGCTCATTTTAGAGATATTACTTGGACTCATTCATGACATATTTCAAAAGACGTTGCATTCGAGTCGTTGAGTTCATCAAGATTATTATTAAGTCAATTATAGTTGGATTTATTATGAAATGGTATGCATGCCGTCAACTTTCGATGAAATGAAAGTTTGTCTTTTAAAAACGAATGCAATATTTGTAAAATGTATCATATAGAGGTCAAGTACCTCGCGATGTAATCATATGTTATTGTATTCGTTCTTATGGATTAGGACAGGTCTCTACAGAAAACTTGACCTTATCTTGGTCCCGACAAGCGCTTATGCTAAAAACGGCTTCCGTTTGTTCAAACCATCGGGTGAGAGCAACCGGTCCCCCGGTTCCATCGAAAGTGGGAGGTTTGCACCCCATGAAGTTCTTGTAGGAACACCCCTCGTTTGAATTACCGGCTCCATAATTTTTGTTGTTGTTGGAGGAGTTACCGGCCATGGCTGCATCCACAGCGGTGGCTATCATTCATTGAAGAGCTTGTTCGAGAGTCTCGGGAAGTGTATTGTGTTGACCTCGGTGTGCCATTGTTCCTTAAAAATGCAAGAATATCATTGATTAGTATTCTCAATAATACTAATCGTTGATTAGTATTCTCAAGGATAAAGAGAAAATTTTTCCTTGACTCGCCTTAAATTCTTTATGTCATAATGTCGGAATGTTCATATGAGTCACCGTAATATAATCCCGGCAAATATATTACCCTAATTCATATGTGCATTCGACATCATTTCACAAAGTCAAGGTGGCGTGTCAATCAAATTAAACAACGTGAGATCAAGATGGAATAAGAGTTAGATATGAATGAAAGAGTTCGAGTATAAATGCACAAGTAGTCAAGTAAGTCCTACTTCAAGTCTATATGACGGTTGTAGTCTAGACTCACTAATACACCCTATGACTCGGGGTTGACACCAATGAACTCTAAATCCCTATAATCAAGGCTCTGATACCATCTGTAGCGACCCGAAAAAATCATCATTGTCGGCGCCGTCTACTTAGGTCCTGTTACGTAGTCATAAGTCTTTAAAATAACGTTTGACCAAAATATGTCGCATTCATTTCAAATGTAAAGATTGTTTCAAAGTTTACAAGAATAGTTCAACCATTAGTTACGTTACAAAGTTATAAGTACAAATGAAACATATGCGACACAGTTTAAAATAAAGTCAAAAGACGCTCCATGTATGCATATATACTCGACATCCAATGCAAGTATCAAAAAAATGAGCGGAAGCATGTATCACATATCGTTCAAAGACCTGAGAAAAACATAGAAATCTGTCAACGAAAACGTTGGTGAAATCATAGGTTTAAGTAAGTAAGTAAGTACAAATGAACCACAAGATTTATATCATTTCAATAATAGTAAACCATTTTAAAAATTGTTATCACGAGCACCCAATTATCAAGGATTAACTTTCCTTTCATAGAACCCCATCACAATAGTGTTAGAACATACACTGTTTCTCGAAAATATATTTCATCCGAAGTAACGGTAGCGAACCGTCCGAATGAGGGTTTGTCAAACCCATATGGCCATACAACATAAGTTCTCGTTTACACCTAGCAAGTGTAACTAATGATAATCAATTTGAGGATTTTTGTTCTAACTCGTATGTAGAATGTTTGTTTTTGTACTTGTGTTCACTTTGTAAAATGAAACGTTTATGTTTTCTCATCCCAAATGTAAGTTTAAAAAAGTAAAGGTGGGACTATGATCTCACCTTGAGTGAGTAATAAAGTACTTCACAAGTAAACGTGTGTAAGAACAATTGCTAGTCTTGACCTAAACAAGTTGGTTGTATCAATAATGGTAAACACAATGGGCCAAAGTTGTTCAATTAGTCCTATGGCTCGTTACGACTCGATTATATAGCATGTGAATCAAATTGTCATGTTTCATGCAAGATATAAGTATACAAGAAGATTAGAACGGTTTAAACAAGTATTGGTTAAGTTTGGACAAAAGTCAACTTTGGTCAAGTCAAAGTCAACGAAAAAGTCAACACGTTCGGGTCGGGTCCCGAACTATTTTTCTGAGGTTTTTAATCATATATAAGCATGTTAGAACAAGTTACATGTGAATCGAAAGTGCGTAGCATAGCAAACATTCTTCGTAAAAGTGTAAGTTTGATCAGAATCCAAACATGCCTAATGCCGCACCGTGACCAAGGATGGCCGTGCCGCGACACTCAACGTGAGCTGGTACCTAGGCTGGTGCAAGTGTTCAAGCCTCGAGCCAAAACTCATTTTATCATAACAAATGAACCGTAAACACTTAAAACGCATACCATACATCGTTCGAAAGGTATTTTGACGAGGAATACAACTAATCATATATCATCAAACAATTACATCATTTAAATGAACAAATCCTCGTCGAATGATGGTTAAAAGTTCATCATTGAAGTTTCAAGTTCGTAAAACGCATTTTATGATTCGGGAATCCAATTTACACATACGATATGCCGTTTCGAAGGTAATTAAACATATATTGCAACTAAACACTTACTAACAACATTAACAAGCATTCAATGCATCCAAAGTTCATTTTTAAAAGCTATCAAACCCTAACCAAGAATCACAAAATCAATAATCATGTTAGTGAAGTTTTCCAAGTCAACCTACACATCAAATTGAAGCTAATGATGCTAGTAACACACTTAATACATGAACTTTAACATTTAAACAACATTTAATCATCCAAAATCAAAGATTAAGCACACCCATTTCAAGTGTTCATGCTAGTTACTCAAAACAACAAATCGAGCAAACTAAACACATATTCATGTTAGACTTGAGCCATAGACACTAATTAACACACTTTTAAGTTTAAAAGATCAAGAACAAGAAAATTTAGTGTTTTTAGAAAGTCACCCAAATGTGATGAAGTTGGTATGGAATCGAAGAGGAAGATGCAAGGATTCCAAATATGTAATTTATTTTGTTGCTAGCTCCCTAGGTCGAATTTAGATGATGAATCCTTGAGTTGGGGTTTGAGAGAATAAAGTGGAAGTAGTGAGGAGATAAGGGAAAGTAAGAGGTTGGTGGTGGATGGTGGGTGACTAGTTAACCAAATTTGGCCAAGTGCCAAGATTAGTCCCTCAAGTTTGTAGTCGGGTGCGGGAATTAACCGAATGAATTATTTTAAAACGCTAGAGTAAACGAGAGATGTTATATTCCAATAAAGAAAATATTAAGAACGTTAACCAACGGAGGATACGAATCTAGATACGAAAGATATTATTAAAATAAAAGACGGGCGTTAAAATAATTTTAACGGAAAAATGCGGGATGTTACAGCTACTAAGCATGTAAGGCTGCAGTTTCAACGATTGTGGTTTCTGTTTAGCATCAAACAAAACAAAAACCCATCTTTTATTTAAACTAGGTTGTTGCAACTTCGGCCTATTTCAAACTGCACCTGCGTATTTTTTTTTGCTCGCAGAAGTACACCTAACATAATCTTAAAACAGTCCCTGTAACCCCATGTTCGCTACTGTATGTCTTGCTATTATTTGAGACTATTCTTGCTGTGGTACCTTTCTACTTTCCACTTGCAAATTATGAATCCATTTCCTTTTACACTGACACCCTCTAAACAAACTACCCCACTCACCATTTTATATTGCTAGTGGATTACAAAGAGAATAATCATGCAATAAAGAAAGGTGATACTCATGATCATACTTATATTTATAACTAATTATACAAAATATTATTTCGGGTAATCTGTCATTATGATTATGATATTGGAAAAATCAAGTGATGCACGAATTCATGTTGATGACGTTATGATTTTATGTTGATTAGATTGATTTAAGAATGAAAGGATGATACGTACGATGATGATTATGATTATGATGTTAGTACCGTTAAGATATTATGATGATGAAGTTACAAGTAAAGGATCATAGATAACAGGATGATGATGTACAGCAATATAGATGACGATTGTATGCTTGAAAATGATTATGATCGATAATGGTAGGTGATGGAAGAATGATGGATGGTATGATGACAGTAACGGATATATGATGATGATGATGGGATGAGATCGTGATATTTGATAATGATGAGGATTATTGTGGTAAACCAAAACTAATTAAATAGAACCCAGAAACCTTAATTTTTTTTTTACTTGGGCTTAGTTTGGTTATTATTTCAAAAATGGGCTAGAGGATTGTTTTTTTATTGTTAATTGGGCTTCTAAGTTTATGTTGGGCCGAGCTGAAAAGAGACGGGTTATATAGTTAGGATATGAGTTTAAATAGAAATGGAATGGATAGAGGAGTGGTCATGTGTGTTTGTTGGGTGAACGAGAGGTCTCGTGTTCGAACCCGGACTGAGGCGTTATTTTTTTAAAGCTTGACTTCAAAGGTTGTATTTTATTTATTTATTATTATTATTATTATTATTATTATTATTATTATTATTATTATTATTATTATTATTATTATTATTATTTTTATTATTATTATTATTATTATTATTATTAAGTATTAAGTACTATTATTATCATTATTATTATTATTAGAATTATTATCATAAGTATTAGTATTATCATTATTAGTAGTATCATTATGATTAAAACCAATATTGTTATTATTATTATCATTATTATTATAAAAATCATTATTTCTAAAACTATCATTATTTGCATTATTATTATTTTTATCACTATTTTTATTATTATTACCATAATTAATATTATTATCGGTATTATTATTATTAATATTATCATTATAATCAAATACAACATTTGTTACTATTATTGATATAAAAATATACTTATAGTAATATTACATTTAAGTATGTATTAATCATATTAACATTTTTAACAAATTAGGTATTTTTAATATATATATATATATATATATATATATATATATATATATATATATATATATATATATATACACACATTAACATAACTATATAAATATTTATTATTTTAAATATATACACAAATTAAATATATATAATACATAATTAAAGATATAATATATAAATTCGTTCGATTACAATTATATGTGTTAATATATATATAACTGATATAGGTTCGTGAATCCGAGGCCAACCCTGCATTGTTCAGTTCTGTCGTATGCATATTTTTACTACAAAATATCGTATCGTGAGTTCATTTGATTCCCTTTTACTCTTTACATTTTTGGGACTGAGAATATATGCGCTGCTTTATAACTGTTTTACAACTGCTTTATTAAATGCCTTTGAAATCTATATTTTTGGACTGAGATGATTTTATAAATCTTTGACGAGATAGACACAAGCAAAACATTCCTCAAATGAATTATTATACAGACAGAAGTTCTGTTGATTATTATTGAATAAGGTGGACATGATAATTACCACCATTGAATTATGTGGACATGATAATTGCCACCATTGAATTATGTGGACATGATAATTTCCACCATTGAATTATGTGGACATGATAATTGCCACCATTGAATTATGTGGACATGATAATTGCCACCAATTGATGTGAATGTTATGTATCGAGAGAATGATTTTTATACACAGGTTATGTGTATTAGTTTTTGTGCACGATATATGTGTACGGTTACTAAGATTTGTGAAAATGGTTTCGTACACGAGAAAGGTGTACTGTATTTAAAAGATATCGCATGTACATTACAGGTGGGTATAGGATTCGGGCCCATTTGTACCATGCAACATTTAAATCTCGTGGCCTGTCAAAATGATGAATTTTATTGTTTTAAGATAAACCTATAAACTCACCAACCTTTTGGTTGACACTTGAAAGCATGTTTATTCTCAGGTATGAAAGAAACCTTTCGCTGTGCATTTGCTCATATTAGAGATATTATTGGAATCATTCATGACATATTTCAAAAGACGTTGCATTCGAGTCATCGAGTTCATCAAGATTATTACTAAGTCAACTATAGTTGAATATATTATGAAATGGTATGCATACCGTCAACTTTCGATGTAATGAAAGTTTGTCTTTTAAAAACTAATGCAATGTTTGTAAAATGTATCATATAGAGGTCAAGTACCTCGCGATGTAACCAAATGTAATGTATTCGTCCAGATAGATTAGGACGGGTCATTAGAGTTGGTATCAGAGCGGTGGTCTTAGCGAACCAGGTCTTGCATTAGTGTGTCTAACTCGTAGTTGTTAGGATGCATTAATGAGTCTGGACTTCGACCGTGTCTGCATGTCAAAAGTTTTGCTTATTATTTCTAGTTGGAAATCATCCGCTTATCATCCTTAGGAAATTACCTGCTTATCATTCTTAGTCTAGACACATCTTACTGCATTGGTTGCATGAATAGTGTATAGACAAATTCATATCTTAGCGTATCTGCTAATCCATATCTTAGCATATCTGTTACTGTAAACTTTGCCTAATATATTCCGTAAATTTCTCCGTAATCTACGAAATCTTTTGCTCTCTATATATATAGATATTCTGTGTAATTAGAATATCATCTGATAGCCGGAAATCATTTCCTATCGAAAAATCCTTTACTCAATAGTATGAAATGGAACTTGTCACTAGTTCAAGTTTTTCGGAACCCGATAGCTATTTCGACATGGATGTCACCTAAGCTCCGGAAGCAGCGTCACCAGAATGAATCAACCAATCAGCCATCCCCAATTTATCTGATGGGTTCGTAGCTTACTTAATCATTGGAGACAAGAAGAAAGCAATTCCCTTCCACCAACCAAATTCACCTCTTGGTGAAGAACCTGAAGTACTTACCAGCAAACCTATCTGAAATACAATTTTCAGCCTCATTTCCAGAGTATCTCATCCCGATTATATTCTATCAACAATTCTAAACCTTATTCATCTACTCGTCCCAACCGACAATCATCCCATAGTAATAGCAGAAGTCAACGAACTCGCACCCGAGTTGTGGCCTTGAAAAATATGGTGCAAAATTTACCAGCTTCAGCAACATCACAGGCACCAACATCAATACCAGTACCACCAATAACCCAAGTTTCAACATCACACGCCTCAACATCTCATTATGTACCTCGAGCATAATCATCGTTCTATGAATCGTTCTATATCATTTATCTTCGTTCTACATGACGATTAAATGATTTCTAATATTTTAGAGATTATGTATTCTAGTTTTAACAATAAATCAAATGAGATTAATATCATATTAACTCATCAAATCCATGATACCATCTGAAGAAAATATATATGTATATATGTTTTCATAAAGATTGTAATTAAAAATTCTTTCGTACAAACTGTTAATGGTGAAAATATTTTAACGGGTAGGTAATACCCGAGGAATATTTAGATTTCACATTAATAAGTTACACTGTACATTCTTCGAATCTGATTCAACAGTCAATTACTATCTTACTTACATCCACAAGATACACAAATCCGTTCACCACAAAATAACCATTTTCATTCAATTTCATATTTGGATTTTGACTTACCAGAATCCAGCAAGTGGCATAATGAAGAAAAAATTGGACAAAAATAAAATTTGTTAGAAACAAACAAATTAACCATGAGAAATTTTGTTAAGAAACCACGCTAACAAAATCCTAGCTTACTGTTAATTCCTTATTATATTTAATTATCGCAATATTCTCGCAATTTTATTTATCGTCATTTAATTTCTGTTATTTATTTTACGCACTTTATTTATCACCATTTAAATACTGTTATTTACGCATTTTAAATATCGGGACACGTATACAATGTTTTGACATATCATATCGACGCATCTATATATATTATTTGAAATAACCATAGACACTCTATATGTGGTAATGATCGAGTTAGCTATACAGGGTTGAGGTTAATTCTAAAATAATATATATACTTTGAGTTGTGATCGAGTCTGAGACATGTATACAATGGGTCACGATACGTATTAATTAATTTGAATATTATATATTAAACTATATATGAATTATTGAACTGCTAACTGTGGACTACTAACATTGGACAATTAAAAATGAATTAAAATATTGATTATAACATATGAAACTAAATAATTCTTCAAGTTTGCCACTTGATTTCATCTTAAACCTCATTTGTATCTTAATGATTACAATCTGTGTTCAAACCTTTCATGATTCTTGAAAATACCTCAATCGAGATGATGAACCAACTGCACTTCATCTACGGAAGGAAAGATTTATGCATATAGTTATGCACCTAAAAACACTCGAAACCTGAGTAAACATTTAACACGTATCAGTGCTAGCTCCTTTGGCATTGTTATTACCGAAAATAACTTTGCAATTCTTTTTCAAATTAGCCAATTTTTTCACAGCTCCAGCAAATCAACTTCAATTTTTTATTCGAATCAACCTTATTATAACTTTGATATATATGTTTGCTATTGTTATTGTTACCGGGAAATCTTTTATATTCTGGAATATTACCAACAGACGTACCAACAACTTCATTACCCTTGACTTAAGTCTCTCCGAAAAACCACTATATTTGTTCATTAAAACCCTATCATATACTCATCTGTATCTTATAACAAGAATTGACAAACCAATTACCGGGAATCAGCAATCAGTATTTTGAATCTCGCAGAGTTTTTACATCAACAGTTATATGTACACATATAACATTTATCTCTTAGAATTATGATCTTCTATTCTAAAATTCTAAAAAGCACCCAGTCTACGTATCAATACTCTGAATGTTGAAAAAGCTGAAAGAAGCAACAAAAACTGTAAACGACTTTAACAGTCGGAAGTTTGATGATAAAGAATAGTATGTTGGCAAAGCTCAGAAATGTTGGAACTGGAAAATGGAGTGAGCAAACCATGAATGAGACTGTGGACAAATCACAAAGACTAAATCTGCCTTCAAAGAATCCTGATGATTCTATTTCTGATAAAATCTTTAGCGAATACCTTACTTCTTAATTGCTTTAAATCATTGCAAATGAATTTATTCATCACACTATGATTATGAAATTCTAAGATGTCATCGTATCTTTCATTATAAATATCCTCGATATTTCTGAAGATATTTTCATAACTATTCTTATCTGAAATCATTTATTTCTTCACGATATCAGTGTAACATCAGAAAGGAAACTACTTTAGTTTCTAAATTTTGAAAAATTCGAATTTAAAGTATGAATGTTTTTGAAGTAGTGTTGGGAACTGAAGCATGAGTTAGTATAATATAATGACACTTGATCAACGTGATTATATTACAGTAAGTCATGCTGAGTTTCTAATGGAACGTGATGATTCACAGACCATAACGTCATAATGTGCGATGTTACACGACTCTTACATTCTATATAATCTATAAACATATCAAGAATATAATTTCTTGATAGTTATATCTTTTCTCTTTAACTCTGGTAATTTAATTAATCAAGATCGTGTTATTATAATTTCTCTCTTAGAACATTAGTCATGTTCATTCGAAACTTCATATCTATGAATTCTGGACCATTATTCGTTTGACTTAAAGCCGAGAAGAGAAAACAAAAGTATGGAATTCCAAAATATAAGGGAAATGAAGAGAGTGGATTTATAGTGAAATATCAGATAGAACAATCAAGACAGATTATCGTAGTTAACCAAAGAGGATCCTAATTTCCTTAAATTTCGAAGAATTAAATATAGATTTCGAAGATTTTCATTCCTTGATTTCCGGAAATCAACCGTGACTACGTCACTAGACAAGACGAATCTGCATTTATTCATTCCACTCTTTTATGATAGCCTCATTCGTACTCTTCAAATAATCGAATTTTTTTATATATATTACTCAATAATGATAAAACTCTATTTATCAACTCATATTCGTCATGAAAACATTTTTATTGTTAGCCATGACCACCTCACTCAAATTTCGGGACGAAATTTCTTTAACGGGTAGGTACTGTGACGACTCGAAAATTTCCGACCAAATTTAAACTTGATCTATATTTGATTTCGACACAAGAAGCAAAGTTTATTTAATTGAATCTCAAAACTTTGAACTGTTTCATATATTCATTTGACCTTTGACTGTTCCTACGATTCACGAACGTTTATTTGTAAATAGAAATGTATGTATTTAAATATATATTATATATATCTATAATGGTAATTGGTAATATTACAAAATTTAGTTATTTGAATTAATCATGTAAAATAAAGTAATAGTATATGATATCATAATTTAAAATGCATTTATATATGTAAATAAAGTATGTTGAGTATATATATTTGATTTTGAAATTATTTAGTAAACAATAGTAGCACTCATTTATCATTCAATTGATAGTAAACCAGTTAAAAACAAACTTGTGTGATTTTTAAATAAACAGTGATCCAAAAATGAGTTTTATAAATTATAGGCTTATTTAAAATATATTTAGAAACTATTTGTTGAATTTTAAATCTTTCTATATTTTACTTAGGGTTGGGAGTGAATAATTAATGTAATTTTTAATTAATAGTTAATGACTGAATTCTATACCATAACGACCAAAATAAATAAAACATTTAATTTAAAAATATGGAAATTTTTCGAAGACTTTTATTCGCAACTGAGTAACAACGGATTACGAAATAGTAGTCCATAAAAATTGTCGGTACATAGGAACAAAATTCAAATGGCTTTCCTGTTTCAATTCTGTTTCAATTCTCGTGATTGATTACTTTTATTATATTATAATTTATAATTATTATTATATTAATTCTTAGTAGTATTATATGTACATGTAAGTTATATATGAATGCAGAGAGATAGACATCTCACAAAAACTTCACCCTTTCTTATTCGATCTACACCATCTAGCCGGACCACCACCTCGCCGGACACCATCACCGAGCCACCACTCGAATCACTAGTATTGCTGCTAAATATTTGGTTGCTGCTCAATCAATCAAAACCCCACTTGAACACACCAACGAGAACCATCACCTTGTAATATTCGATCACCACTCAACCCTCAACATCAACGGCTACCACCGCCACCACAACTCACCTTCCATCAAACCACCTAAACTGGGTCACCACCACTCTACCACTTTTCACCACCTTGAACCCATCACAATCACCACCTATCACCATCGGTATCCTTCACAACCGTCCACCACCGTAGAATCATCACCACCGAAGTCATCCACCACCTCTGCAACCCACTTCCACCACCGTGAATCTCTCATTCTCTCCTCTCTCTCTCTCTTAATATTTTGTTTCTTCACGCAACCCATCAATTGCTCAATTTTTTTTACTTCTTTATGTTTTGATCCACCTATAAACACCCCCATTATTGGCTGCCGTATACTTCTGGTGCTACTAAGCATGTAAGGCTGCAGTTTCAACGATTGTGGTTTCTGTTTACCATCGAACAAAATAAAAACCCATCTTTTATTTAAACTAGGTTGTTGCAACTTTGGCCTGTTTCAAACTGCACCTGCGTATTTTTTTTTGCTCGCAGAAGAACACCTAATAGAATCTTAAAACAGTCCATGTATCCCCATGTTCGCTACTGTATGTCTTGCTATTATTTGAGACTATTCTTGCTGTGGTACCTTTCTACTTTCCACTTGCAAATTATGAATCCATTTCCTTTTACACTGACACCCTCTAAACAAACTACCCCACTCACCATTTTATATTGCTAGTGGATTACAAAGAGAATAATCATGCAATAAAGAAAGGTGATACTCATGATCATACTTATATTTATAACTAATTATACAAAATATTATTTCGGGTAATCTGTCATTATGATTATGATATTGGAAAAATCAAGTGATGCACGAATTCATGTTGATGACGTTATGATTTTATGTTGATTAGATTGATTTAAGAATGAAAGGATGATACGTACGATGATGATTATGATTATGATGTTAGTACCGTTAAGATATTATGATGATGAAGTAACAAGTAAAGGATCATAGATAACAGGATGATGATGTACAGCAATATAGATGACGATTGTATGCTTGAAAATGATTATGATCGATAATGGTAGGTGATGGAAGAATGATGGATGGTATGATGACAGTAACGGATATATGATGATGATGATGGGATGAGATCGTGATATTTGATAATGATGAGGATTATTGTGGTAAACCAAAACTAATTAGATAGAACCCAGAAACCTTAATTTTTTTTTTACTTGGGCTTAGTTTGGTTATTATTTCAAAAATGGGCTAGAGGATTGTTTTTTATTGTTAATTGGGCTTCTAAGTTTATGTTGGGCCGAGCTGAAAAGAGACGGGTTATATAATTAGGATATGAGTTTATACAGAAATGCAATGGACAGAGGAGTGGTCATGGGTGTTTGTTGGGTGAACGAAAGGTCTCGTGTTCGAACCCGGACTGAGGCGTTATTTTTTTAAAGCTTGAATTTAAAGGTTGTATTTTATTATTTATTATTATTATTACTATTAAGTATTAAGTACTATTATTATCATCATTATTATTATTAGAATTATTATCATAAGTATTAGTATTATCATTATTAGTAGTATCATTATGATTAAAACCAATATTGTTATTATTATTATCATTATTATTATAAAAATCATTATTTCTAAAACTATCATTATTTGCATTATTATGAAAAGTATCATTTTAGTAAAAGTATTATCTTTATTAAAAATTATTATTATCAATATTATTAAAAATAACATTTTTAGTAAAATTATCATTTTTATTACTATTAGGATTATTATTATTATCATTATTATTAGTATTAATTTTAGAGACATTATTATTATTTTTATCACTATTTTTATTATTATTACCATAATTAATATTATTATCGGTATTATTATTATTAATATTATCATTATAATCAAATACAACCTTTGTTACTATTATTGATATAAAAATATACTTATAGTAATACTACATTTAAGTATGTATTAATCATATTAACATTTTTAACAAATTAGGTATTTTTAATATATATATATATATATATATATATATATATATATATATACATATATATATATATATATATATATATATATATATATATATATATATACATTGACATAACTATATAAATATTTATTATTTTAAATATATACACAAATTAAATATATATAATACATAATTTAAGATATAATATATAAATTCGTTCGATTACAATTATATGTGTTAATATATATATATATAACTAATATAGGTTCGTGAATCCGAGGCCAACCCTGCATTGTTCAGTTCCGTCGTATGCATATTTTTATTAAAAAATATCGTATCGTGAGTTCATTTGATTCCCTTTTACTCTTTACATTTTTGGGACTGAGAATATATGCGCTGCTTTATAACTGTTTTACAACTGCTTTATTAAATGCCTTTGAAATCTATATTTTTGGACTGAGATGCTTTTATAAATATTTGACGAGATAGGCACAAGCAAAACATTCCTCGAATGAATTATTATACAGACATAAGTTCTGTTGATTATTATTGAATTAGGTGGACATGATAATTGCCACCATTGAATTATGTTGACATGATAATTGCCACCATTGAATTATGTGGACATGATAATTGCCACCATTGAATTATGTGGACATAATAATTGCCACCAATTGATCTGAATGTTATGTATCGAGAGAATGATTTTTATACACAGGTTATGTGTATTAGTTTTTGTGCACGAGATATGTGTACGGTTACTAAGATTTGTGAAAATAGTTTCGTACACGAGAAAGGTGTACTGTATTTAAAAGATATCGCATGTACATTACAGGTGGGTATAAGATTCTGGCCAATTTGTACCATGCATCATTTAAATCTTGTGTTCTATCAAAATGATGAATTTTATTGTTTTAAGGTAAACCTATGAACTCATCAACCTTTTGGTTGACACTTGAAAGCATGTTTATTCTCAGGTATGAAAGAAACCTTCCGCTGTGTATTTGCTCATATTAGAGATATTACTTGGAATCATTCATGACATATTTCAAAAGATGTTTCATTCGAGTCGTCGAGTTCATCAAGATTATTACTAAGTCAATTATAGTTGAATATATTATGAAATGGTATGCATACCGTCAACTTTCGATGTAATGAAAGTTTATCTTTTAAAAACGAATGCAATGTTTGTAAAATCTATCATATAGAGGTCAAGTACCTCGCGATGTAACCAAATGTAATGTATTCGTCCAGATGAATTAGGACGGGTCATTAGAACCTTGATTGATGACTGAGTTTACACCATCAATACTCTTAAACTTGAAGAAACAGACTTGCTTATTATCCATTATAATGTCATCAATACCAAATTTATGCCACATTTTTCTCAAATTATACCTAAGCATTCCAAATGGCAGAGTGCCACCAATGATATAACCATAAGCAGTTTTATTCAATTTACTACAACCTTCAGCAATAAATTCTTCGTCAAAAACAACAAACTCATTGCCATCATCATTCACAGTTAATGGAATGTAACTCAGTTTCTTATCTAACTCATCATTAGCAACCTTAGCATATGTAATACTTTGATTAGGTATCTGATGTGTGCAGCGGTGTATACGAAATACTATTAAACAAGTTTTATTTATTTATTTACAGATGGGATATACCTAAACTCTGCTACAACACTATAGGCAGTGTACCTAATCGTAGAGTAGTATAGTTTTTAGTAAGTCCGGTTCGTTCCACAGGGAGACGACTTATTGCGTACACTATATTTTTAAACAATTATATATATATATATATATATATATATATATATATATATATATATATATATATATATTAGTAATATAGTAGTATTATTATTATTATAAAAGGGGGGTTTTACCGTTTAATGATCGGTTTGTCGATTTTATATTTTAAGTCAAGCGTAAAGTAAATGACGATATTTAAATAACGATAAAATAAATAACAATAATTAAAATGACAATAAATAAAAGTACGACGAAATATAAAATAAAATATATTATGCTTATTTAAACTTCCGTATTCATGATGTTTGACGTTTTGATTTTAATTTATTACTCTAGGTTAATTGTCCTTTGTCCTGGATTTATTTGAAACCTATCTGGTTTTTGCCCATAATAGTCCATCGGTCATAATTATAAAATGCTCGTCAAATTAACCTTATTCCCGAAGTCAAATATTCCAACTAATTAGGGATTCGAACTGTAACAAGGTTTTAATACTTTGTTAATAATTACACCAGGTTATCGACTGCGTGTAATCCAAGGTTTTAATACTTTGTTAACAATTACACCAATAACCCTTGTATGTAATCCACCCCTATTTTAATGAGTCCATTGACTATTAATCCATCCCCATCTCCGGTCAAATGAACAATTATTCGTATTTATAAATATCCCGCTCACCGTACCCAGTCAAGCGTATGTGGTTATATATAAATACGTCAAATTATAAATCTCTATATTAAATTAACGAGATATCATTTAGTTACTATTAAGCCCATTAATAGCCCATAGTCCAATTTTCACAAGTGTCGGTCTTTTGTCCAAACCCCAATTATGGTCCAAAGCCCAATAACCCCGTCTTAATATTTAGTCCAACATCATGATTACTTCGGCTCAAATAAGCATAATAATAACTTAAATACGAGACATTAATTTAAAAAGGAAGAACATAGCTTACAGTGGTTATTAATCGCGTAGTGTTACACGGACAGAGTTTCGACTTCCAAACCCGTAAAATAACTGTTACATTACCCAAACTAACTAATATAAAACTAAACTAAACTAATATATATATATATATATATATATATATATATATATATATATATATATATATATATATATATATATATATATATATATATATATATATTATACACAGTGAGAGAGATTGATATTGGTATCTTTTCTCGAACAGAATGTGTGGCCTTTTATAGGCAAAATTCGAATATGTCTGTTCCGCGATCGCTGTATATTGTGCCTTTAAACTCCGCAATCGCGGAGGCCTCATTTCCATCTCACCAAATTGAGTTAAACGTGGGCTGCTGAATATTATAATATATAATATATATATATAATTATTTATATATTATATTATATTCTTGTGCATAGTTGACTTGTAATTTTAGCTCCGCTGAGTTGTACTTTGATACTCGGTTCATGTCTCGGTTCCAGATTTTCGAATGTCTTTTCGTACGCTTTAATATCTTGTACTTTGCGTTTCGCAACTTGTAATTTGCACAAAAAATAATTATCCAGCTTGTATCTTGCACTATGGCTTTAATGGCACTTTTCCAGCTTTAGTGGCACTTTTTCTTCAATTCTTTAATCTCCGCTCTTCGTCTTCACATTAATTTATTTAAACGATTACAACTTAAAAATAGAACAATTACAACTAAAAACTTTACATATTGGAATGATATTGCGACTAAATATATGTTCGTTTGGAGCAATATCAAATGTAGTGACCCGACAAAATCGTCATTGACGGAACCATCTACTTAGGTCCCGCTACGTGGTCATAAGTCTTTAAAACAATGTTTGACCAAAATATGTCACATTCATTTCAATTATAAAGATGTTTCAAAGTTTACAAAGTAGTTCGACGACCAAACATGTTACAATGTTTTAAGTACAACTGAAATCTATGCGACACAAATTAAGTTAAGTTAAAAGACGCTCCACGTATGCATGTATACTCGACATCCAAGCAAGTATCAAAAATAATGTGCGGAAGCATGTATCACCTAGCGTTCAATGACTTGAGAAAATATATAGAAAACTGTCAACGAAAAACGTTGGTGAAATCATAGATGTAATAGTAACGTTGTTTTTGAACCACAAGATTTAGTATAGTTGATTATCCAAATCATTTGTATTCCAAAAGTATGTTCGCGAGCACCCAATTATCAAGACTTAACTGTTTTTTACCCTGTTACGTAGTGTTACAACATGCACTATACACGAAAATATATTTCATCCGCTAACGGTAGCGAACCGTCCGAATGAAGGCTTGTCAAGCCCAATGTGATCACATAACATAAGTTCACGTTTACACCCTACAAGTGTAACTAATGATAATTGAATTGAGGCTTTTCGTTCTAACTCGCTGTGGAATATTTGTTTCCGTACTTGTATTCAAAGTATAAAGTATGATACGTATATGTTTCTCATCCCATAGTTTAAAAGTAAAAGTTGTTGAAAAGGTGGGACTATGATCTCACCTTGAGTGCATGAGTAAATAAGGTACTTCACAAAGTAACGTGTGCAAGAACGAATGCTAGTCTTGAACTAAACAAGTAAGTTGTATCAATATCGGTAAACACGGTCAGTCAAAGTGTTCAATTAGTCCTATGGCTCATTACGACTCGATTAATTAGCATGTGAATCAAATTTTCCAAGTTTCATGCAAGATACAAGTATAAGAGCAAGTTAGAGTGGTTGCATAAGTAATTGGTTAAGTTTGATCAAAAGTCAACTTTGGTCGGGTCAAAGTCAACGATAGGGGTGTTCATCTGTTCGGTTTTCGGTTTATTCGGTTCGGTGTATTCAGTTTTGAATTTTTTTTGGGCAAAACCGAAAACCGAATTCAAAGTTAAAACCGAACCGAACCGAAAACCGAATTCGAATTCGGATTCGGTTCGGTTTTTGGTTAAAACCGAATATTATGAAAAAACTAAGAACGATAGTAATTTAATTGTGGTGTTACTGATGTCTTAGTTTTTTATAACCTAAAACAATGACGTACTTGTGACGACCCGGAAATTTCTGACCAAATTTAAACTTAATCTTAATATGAATTTGACATGATAAGCAAAGCCTATTAAATCAAGTCTCAAAATGTTTAAACTATCATAAGAAATTATCTGACCATTGACTTTTTTCAGCGATTCACGAACTTTTAATTGTAAATTTAAATCTATATATATATATATATATATATATATATATATATATATATATATATATATAATTATGTATTATAAATTAAATATATTAATAATCTATTATGTGATTTAGTAACCTAACCTAAACTTGTTATTTTGAATTTGGAGAGTATATCGAATATAAATGATTTTGAACATGATTTTTCAACGATAACAATGTATTAAATATATGATGTTATACTTTGAGTTTAATTGATTTAATATATATATATATATATATATATATATATATATATATATATATATATATACATAATTAATACATTTATTTAAATAATAAAACTTGTTATTTAAAACATAATTATATATGTATTAGTTTGAATATATATATGATATCTATACATATATATATATGTATAAATATTAAATATGCAATATATGTTATTATTATAAGAAAAATATAAAATGCTATACTAATATTATTATTATTAGTTTCATTATTATTAATAATATTAATATTAATATTAGTATCAGTGTTATTATTATTATTATTATAACTCTTATTATTATCAATATTATTATTATTTGTATTTAGATTATTATCATTAAAATTATTAATTAGTAATAATAAATATATAAGATCATATACGTATGATTGAGGAAACCAAATCAATTATCAATGGCTTTCAACTGTGCTTAATTGATTCTTCAATTCCTAATCTTGTACGAACCAGGAAAACAGTGAATAACATAATCCAAATTCAGTTATCAATCTATCTCATCTTTTTAATTTTTTTTCTATTTTATTTTGTCTGCTTTTAAAATTTTATCGACTGAATGCTCATATAATAATCGATAAATTCATGTTACAATGGAGTAGTTCCAATTCCTCAACTCATCAAACCCACTTCTGTTTTTATGTCTTTCTATTCAAACATCACCTTAAACCATCGATCACCAAATAATCACATGCGTGTTTTATGTTTAAACCGTGAGCACCACATTTGATTCACTTTACACAATCACCTCACCACTCTCACAATTACCACAACCATCACCATGATTCCATGTAAGATCATCACCAACTATTACCTTATTTTTCTTCTTGTTTAATCGTAAGTCACTAACCATCCATTGACTCATCGAAGAACAACCAACCTGCAACCATGTTTACGGTTTCCATCAAACCACCATCGACCTATACGTCACCCGCCTGCACCATCGCTAATCGTTGACAATCATCACCACGGCTACCATCATTAACCGCCAACCATCATCTTCATCATGAACAATCACTTCAACCGCGAACACCACCACAGCTCCACCAAACGACACCCTCATCCCTTCACTGTTAGTTTTATATTTTTCTTCTTTATCGAATATAACCAAACTGAACTCTCCTTGATGAGATGTTAAATGAAACCAGGCTGCTAGTATTCACTTTCCTCTTTCTTCTATGCAAACCGATCGATAACACCCTTTGCAAACCATTAGAACTTACTCGGTTACTTTCTGTTTTAATAATAATCAAACATCACCATTCTCATTCATTTGATCATCTTCATCCACTACCTTTCTCTTCTTTTTCTGTTTGAATTCGATAACCACAAACACAAACCCATTGAAACTAAATCTTCACCTGCTACCCTATTTAAATGTTCTTGTTTTATTTAGTTGATCAAAAACAGCAATCACATCCCTTTATATTATTGTGGTGTACTTGAGCATACAACTAGCAAATTTTGACAACCCCACAGGGATTCTTTAATGTCGATAGTGATATTGTGATCATACTTTATTACTTATACAAAAGCATTATCTTTATGGTCGGCAATCTGTCTGCTTTATTATAGATAATGGATGATGAGGTAAGTGTGAGGAGATAGGGTTTCTAGCGAATTTTTTTTCTTCCTATTGACATATTATCAAACGAAACCCAAAAACAGATTCGGTGGTGTGCAGATTTTTTAGTTGGGCCGTGTACATTGTTTTCAATGTTGGGTCACGAAGTCAGTCTATTGGGCTGCTGTCATCTCTGTGAAACATCACCACGAGCCCACATACTGCAGTTATATTTTTTTTTTCTTTCCTGCGAACCCACCTGCAGCTACATGTGTTTCTTTTTTTTTTTTCTGTGTGATTGAAACCTGCGGAGGATATGAAGTATGATGATGGCGAGTTTTGAATTACTTTGATCAATTTAGAAACGGTTATAGTTAGGAGGATAAGGATAAGATTATGATTATGATTATGTGATTAAGATTAACAATGATAGTGAAGGTAATAATTGATGATGATACGATTATGAAGTTAACCAACGATGATTAAATGATGATTAAGTGATGAGTAAATGGTGATAACGATTGTTAATGTTGATGGTAAATAAGTGACAGTAAAGATCGATGATGATATGAAAATGAAGATAATGGTGATGAAGAAATTAAATGAGTTTTGTGATGGAAGAAGAAGAAGCTATTAAGATCGAAATATATATATTTTAGAGACATATAATTTCAGAAAAACAGCATTGGAAGATTGGTTAGGGAGTGTTAGGGTTAATCGGGAGGTCGCGGGTTCGAACCCTGCCTGGGGCATTACTTTCGTTAACTTATATTTTTGAGGTATTATTATTATTATGATTATTATTATTATTGTTATCATAAAAATAACACAAACTAATATTAATATCATTAATATTAGTATTGGTATCAAATTATAAGTATTGGTATTATTATTATTATTATTATTATTATTATTATTATTATTATTATTATTATTATTATTATTATTATTATTATTATTATTATTATTATTATTATTATTATTATTATTATTAATATCCTTACAAAGTACTAGTGTTATTAACATTAACATTATTATTATTAAGTATTATGAATAATAACATTATTATTTTTATCATTATTATTACTTTTATCACTATTAATATTATTTTAGTATTATTACAATTACTAGTTTTAACAAACAAATGATATATATATATATATATATATATATATATATATATATATATATATATATATATATATATATATCTTTAAACATACATAACTTAACTATATTAATACTTTTTCATACAAAATAAATACATTTAATAAAATAATGAAAATTATATATAAGTTAATAATATAAAAATTATGTCATTAATAATAATATATATATTTATTCAATTACGATTATGTGTATTAATAAATATACCAATGATATAGGTTCGTGAATCCGAGGCCAACCCTGCATTGTTTAGTCATTCAATGTCGTCATATGTATTTTTACTACAAAATACATTAGGTGAGTTTCATTTGCCCTTTTTACTCTTTACGTTTTTGGGCTGAGAATACATGCAAATGCTTTATTAACTGTTTTACAATATTTATATGCGTGAGTTTCATTAATCCTTTTTAAATGCTTTTGCAATATATATTTTTGGGACTGAGAATACATGCGCTGTTTTTATAACTGTTTTACGAAATAGACACAAGTAATTGAAACTACATTATATGGTTGAATGATCGAAATCGAATATGCCCCTTTTATTAAGTCTGGTAATCTAAGAATTAGGGAACAGACACCCTAATTGACGCGAACTCTAAAGATAGATCTATCGGGCCCAACAAGCCCCATCCAAAGTACCGGATGCTTTAGTACTTCGAAATTTATATCATGTCCGAAGGAGGATCCCGGAATGATGGGGATATTCATATATTCATATTGTGAATGTCGGTTACTAGGTGTTCAATCCATATGAATGATATTTTTTGTCTCTATGCATGGGACGTATATTTATGAGAAATGAAAATCTTGTGGTCTATTAAAATGATGGGAATGATTATTTATGTTAAACTAATGAACTCACCAACCTTTTGGTTGACACTTTAAAGCATGTTTATTCTCAGGTACGAAAGAAATCTTCCGCTGTGCATTTGCTCATTTTAGGGATATTACTTTGAGTCATTCATGACATATTTCAAAAGACGTTGCATTCGAGTCGTTGAGTTCATCAAGATTAATATTAATTCAATTATAATTAGATATATTATGAGATGGTATGCATGCCGTCAACTTTCGATGAAATGAAATATTGTCTTTTCAAAAATGAATGCAATGTTTGTAAAATGTATCATATAGAGGTCAAGTACCTCGCGATGTAATCAACTATTGTGAATCGTTTATAATCGATACGGACTTCGTCTGGATGGATTAGGACGGGTCTTCACAGTACTATTAAATTATCAGGAATTCGATGATTTATTAATATTTACAACTTAATTATGACGCTCACTGCTTCTGTTATTAAGAAAAAGAACATAATAATTTGAGTAACATAGTTGTAACGTGAGCTACCAAAATCGTCATATGGTGAGAACATATTTTATTAATTGAATATCAAAATATAATGACATAAAAACATAAATATACAAATTAAATATATAAAAATTTTGAATTCGGTTTTCGGTTAAACCGAATTCAGAATTTCCAAAACCGAAAACCGAACCGAAAACCGAATTCAAATTCGGTTTCGGTTTGAATCGATCCGAAAACTATTTTTCAAATTCGGTTCGGCTTTTTTCCGGTTTGGTTTCGGTTCAGTTTTCGGGTTAACTGGTTTCAAACCAAATACTGACCACCCCTAGTCAACGAGAAAGTCAACACGTTCGGGTCGGGTCCTGAACTATTTTTCTGAGGTTTTTAATCATATATAAGCATGTTAGAACAAGTTACATGTGAATCGGAGGTGCGTAGCATAGTTAGAATTAAATGAAAAATGACCAACCAAATCAGAACCTGGCAGTTCATCTGGACGGCGTCCAGATTGGCTGGATGGCGTCCAAATGTGAAGGCCTGGACGGCATCTAAGAATCTGGACGGCGTCCAGATTAGTGCACAGATCTGATTGCTGAAATTACACAAGTGCACGAACCAAAACTTAAACAAACACAATTTATGATCCGCAAACAATTAAAACATGTATCTTATACCGTTGGAAAGGTATTTTGACAAGGAATGCAACTAAGCACATTTCATCAATCAATCCAAAATTTACAACAACCAAAAATCGCATTAAATGCTCACCATTTATTACATTCAAGTCCATTAAATGCGTTTCATGATTCGGGCAACCAATTTACATGTATGATGCGCCGTTTCGAAGGTAATTAAACATACATTGCATCTAAACGCCTACAAACAACATTGTTAAGCATTTAATGCACCAAAAGTTCATATTCAAGTCTATCAAACCCTAACCAAAATCTCAAAATCAATAATCATGTTAGTGAAACTTTCTTAATCAACCTACACATCAAAATGAAGATAGTGATGCTAGTAACACATTTAATACATGGACTTCTAACATCTAACAACATTTAAGCAACCAAACCTCAAGATCAAACACACCAAGTTTCAAGTTCATGCTAGTTACTTAAAATAACAAGATCGAGCATATAATTCACATATTCGTGTTAGACTTGAGCCATAGACACTAATTAACACTTTTATAAGTCAAAAACATCAAGAACACAAAATCTAGTGTTTTTAGAAAGTTACCTAAATGTAATGAAGTTGGTATGGATTCGAAGAGGAAGTTGCAAGGATTCCAAATATGCAATTTGTTTTAAAGATCGCTTGCTAGATTCAAAATGGATGATGATTCTTTGTTTGGTTGTTTGAGAGAAAAAGAATGGAAGTATTAGAGAAAGAAGAGGATGAATGAATGGAGGAGGAAGGGTTTCACCCATGACCTAGTCAAATGTTTGGCATCTTTGCGAGTTTAGTCCCTCAAGTTTGAATCGGGTGCGTGAATTACCTAAACGATATAATTTAAAACGCGTATTAGCGGAAGATGTAATAATTATATAATGAACTTCAAAATGACATAACGGAAAGTAAACAGAAAAAGGCGGGATGTTACATTACCTACCCCTTAAAAGAAATTTCGTCCTGAAATTTAAGTAGGCGTAGTGGTCGTGGTTTCTTCCTCGAGATCTGGCATTTCCGAATCCACGAATAAATGAGGGTATTTCTTTCGCATTTGATCTTGCCTTTCCCAAGTAAACTCGGGTCCCCTTATGGCGTTCCAACGGACCTTGACAATTGGAATTCGGCTTTGTTTTAGCGTTTTGACGGAGGTGTCCACAATTTCAACCGGTTCCTCCACAAAATGAAGTTGGTTATCAATAGTAAGTTCCTCAAGAGGGATGACGAGTTCGGGTTCGGCAAAACACTTCTTCAAGTTCGATACATGGAAAATAGGATGAACAGAGCTCAGTTGAGGCGGAAGATCTAAATGATAAGCAACGGTTCCAACACGCTCCAAGATTTCAAAAGGACCAATATACCGTGGATTTAGTTTCTCGCGCTTCCCGAAATGGATCACACCTTTACAAGGCGCGACTTTTAACATTACGCGGTCGCCGACTTGAAATTCGAGGTCGTTGCGTCTTTTGTCGGTATAGCTCTTTTGACGACTTCGGGCCGTCCTAAGCCTATCTCGAATTTGAACGATCTTCTCGGTTGTTTCATGAATGAGTTCGGGTCCGGTGATTTGTATGTCGCCTACTTCGGCCCAACAAAGAGGTGAACGACATTTTTGGCCGTATAATGCTTCGAATGGTGCAGCGTTAATACAAGCGTGATAACTATTGTTGTAGGAGAATTCGGCGAGAGGCAAGTGCTTATCCCAAACTTTTCCGAAATCCATCACGAAAGCTCGTAACATGTCTTCCCAAGGTTTGAATTGTGCATTCACTTTGTCCATCGGTTTGTGGATGATATGCGGTGCTCATGTCTAAACGCGTTCCCAACGCTTCTTGTAAAGTTCGCCAAAATCTAGAAACAAAACGGCCATCACGGTCGAAAATAATCGATAACGGCATACCGTGACGGGCAACGATCTCTTTAATGTAAAGTTGTGCAAGTTTTTCCATGTTGTCGGTTTCCTTCATGGCTAGGAAGTGCGCGGATTTGGTGAGACGGTCTACAATAACCCAAATAGTATCATAACCGATTTTTGTTCTTGGTATTTTTGTGATAAAATCCATCGTTATCCTTTCCCACTTCCATTGCGGGATTTCGGGTTGTTGAAGTAGTCCGGACGGTCTTTGATGTTCGGCTTTGACTTTGGAGCAAGTTAGGCATTTTCCAACATAAGTAGCGACGTCCCTTTTAATGTTCAGCCACCAATATTGTTCCTTGAGGTCGTGTTACATCTTATTGGCACCAGGGTGAATCGAATATATTGACTTATGGGCTTCGTCTAAAATAAGGCTTCGTAGGTCCCCATAACTAGGCACCCAAATTCTTCCGGCGAAATATCGGAGTCCAGTTTCTTTAACTTCGAATCGAAAGGTGAGGACGTTCAAGTGTTTGAGAGAGATGTTTTCATCCTTAAGAGCCTCATCTTGGGCTACACGAATTTGATTATTAAGATTGGTGTGAATGATGATGTTTAAAGCTCAGACACGAAGAGGCACCGCTCTTTCCTTTCAACTTAAGGCATCGGCTTCTACGTTTGCCTTCCCGGGATGGTAACGAAGCTCGCAATCGTAATCGTTCAATGTTTCAATCCACCGTCGTTGTCTCATGTTTAGTTGTTTTTGATCGAAGATGTGTTGAAGGATTTTGTGATCGATGAAGATAGTACTCTTGGTTCCATAAAGATAGTGTCTCCACATTTTAAGTGCAAAGACAACGGCTCCGAGTTCGAGATCATGTGTCATGTAGTTCCGTTCATGAATTTTTAGTTGTCGAGAGGTATAAGCAATGATTTATTTCGTTGCATTAATACACACCCAAAACCATATTTAGAGGTATCACAATATACAACAAAATCATCATTGCCTTCAGGAAGTGACAAGATAGGTGCAGTGGTTAGCTTCGTCTTCAAGACTTGAAACGCGGATTCTTGTGCGGTCGCCCAAATGAATTTCTTTCCCTTGTGAGCTAACGCGGTTAGAGGACGTGCAACCAAAGAGAAGTTTTCGATGAATCTACGATAGTACCCAGCGAGACCCAAGAATTGACGAATGCGAGTAGGAGTAGTAGGAGTCTCCCATTTGCTAATGGCTTCGATCTTTGCGAGATCGACCTTAATACCTTGGTCGCTTACGATATGACCGAGGAATTGAACTTCCTTCAACCAAAATTCACACTTGGAGAATTTGGCATAGAGTCGTTCTTGTTTCAAGAGTTCGAGCACGAGTCGAAGGTGTTGTTCGTGTTCTTCTTCGCTTTTAGAATAGACCAAGATGTCATCGATGAACACAATAATGAATTTATCAAGATACGATTTGCACACGCGGTTCATAAAGTCCATGAACATCGTCGGTGTGTTAGTGAGACCAAATGGCATAACAAGAAATTCATAACTACCATAACGAGTCCGAAAAGCGGTTTTGGAAACATCTTCCCCCTTAACCCTTAATTGATGATAACCCGAGCGGAGATTGATTTTCGAATATACACGAGATCTTTGTAATTGATCAAAGAGGTCATCGATGCATGGAAGAGGATACCGGTTCTTAATCGTCATTTTGTTTAGTCCACGATAGTGGATACACATTCGTAGGGATCCATCTTTCTTCTTAACGAATAAAATCGGAGCGCCCCATGGTGAATGGCTAGATTGGATAAAACCACGGTCAAGTAGTTCTTGGATTTAACTTTGCAATTCTTGCATTTCGGATGGAACAAGTCTATACAGTGCACGTGCTACGGGTGCGGCTCCCGGAATAAGATCGATTTGAAATTCTACCGTCGATGAGGTGGAAGACCCGGGAATTCGTCGGGAAACACATCAGAAAAGTCACTAACAATTGGCACATCATCGATATGCTTCTCGCCGATCTCGACTTTTTTAACATGGGCTAGAATCGCGAAACAACCGTTACGAAGGTATTTTTCAACTTTAAGGCACGAGACGAGGTTGAGTCCGGTGCAACTCTTATCGCCATAGACAATCAAGGGTTCACCATTATCGATAGGAATTTGAATCGCTTTAAGATTGCAAAGAATGTGAGATTTCGTTTTGGCTAGCCAATCCATACCAATGATTACATCAAAGCTCCCTAGTTCTATAGGTATCAAGTCAATTTTAAACTCTTTACCCATTAAGTTTAATGTACACCCCCGATAAAATTTGTCGACACTCAATAGTTTTTCGTTGGCCACCTCAATGGTATAAGTAGTATCTAGTGGGAGTGGTGGAGTGCTAAAAGAATGAGTCAAAGTCTTGGTTACAAAACTCTTATCGGCACCCGAATCGAAAAACAAGAGACATAAGAATCATTGAGAAGAAACGTATCCGTGACTAGTTCATTGTCATCTCGGGCTTCCTCGGTGTTGATGTTGAAAGCTCGACCGCGTGTATTGAGGTTAGCTTTCTTCTTTGGGCACGCATTCCTAAAATGACCAGGTTGGCCACATTCAAAACAAATGCCCGATTTTGGTGCATTGGGCCCCTTTTGAGCAACGGGGGCGGTATTTCTACAATCATTGGCCAAATGACCACTTCTTTGGCACCGGTGGCAAAAAGGCTTGTCACATTCACCATAGTGATGTTTGTGGCATTTGTTGCAAAAAGGTCTATTTCTGACATAACTTTTCTTGCCGTCGGAGGTGAAAGGATTTTTGGTGAAGTTGTTGTTGTAGTTGTTTGATGGAGTGGCTTCCCATTTTATTTTGTTGCCACCTGATTTATCCTCGGCCTTAGGTGCCGGTACTATGATTTCATCCACCGTTTCAATCAATTTGCGGGCCCTATTCAAAGCTTCTTGATGATTAGTGGGTTGGATGACATTACCCCGTGTTTGATGCTCTTTGGAAGACCATCCATGTAAAGTTCAACCCTTAAAGACTCGGGGTTCACAAGGTTTGGGCACATCAAGGCTAGTTCGGAAAAATCGTTGATTATAGGCCTTGAGATCATTTCCGACCGCTTTTAATGTTCTTAGCTCTTGTTCGAGCCTTAGGGTTTCTTCACGAGGAAAATATTCGATGATCATCTTTTCTTTTAAATCGGCCCAAGAGAGGGCGTGAGCTTCATCGGTACCCGTCGATTGTACATAGGTGTTCCACCACGTAAGAGCAACACCGTCGAAAGTGTGAATGGAGTATTTGACCTTGTCTTGGTCCCGACAACCGCTTATGCTAAAGACGGCTTTCGTTTGCTCAAACCATTGGGTGAACACAACCGGTCCCCCGGTTCCATCGTAAGTGTGAGGTTTGCACCTCATGAAAGCTTTATAGGAGCATCCCTCGTTTGAATTACCGGCACCATTGTTGTTGTTGTTGTTGTTGTTGTTGTAGTTGTTGTTGTTATTGTTATTGTTGTTGGATGAGTGACCAGCCATGGCCGCATCCACGGCTATAACACCCGCGTTTTGGGCCTAGATGAAATGACCATTGTACCCTTGGGTATGGTGTAATTAGTGATTTTAATAATTATATGTTTATAATTATTTGGTTGTTTAGTTGAGACCAGTTTGTGACAAGGGTCACAGAACAGGTTCGTTTGTTGAATTTGGACTCCGTTAGGGTCTCTTAACGAAGTACGAAAGATATTAGATACCTGGTAAATACCCGTGTGTGATGGGGTATGGGATTTTAACCCCAAATAAGTGTATTGTGCTGCCATTTTCTCCATCTCTCTAGAGATTTCTCAAAAACACACCGTACCTAACTTCATCCTCTCCACAAACCCTAATTGATCTAAACTTGAAATTAGATTAAGAGACTTTAGAAATTGATTTCTTGCATCATTGTGAGCATCATCTCAGGTTTGTCTTGTTGAATCTATGTTTTGATTGTTAGAAAATGAGTTTTTGTGTTCTTGAATAAAAAAGTGAGTTTTGATGCTTGAATCTTGATGAAATGTGTTTGTTAGTGTTAATTGTTTTTAGATATGTGTTCTATAGTTGTTATATGATACTTTTTGAAGTGGTTTCATGATCAATTTGAGCAAAAATTGAGTTTTTGGGTCAAAAATGCGAAAATCAGCGAGCTGGAATGTTCTAACAGCTCCCACACTTCTGACAGGTCACCCGTACATGTGACCACACATTTGAGGCTCAACTGTGCGGTTGAGGACTCACTCGCACGAGTGAGGTCTTGTCCGCGCGAGTGAGCACTGGTCAGTTTTTGGTAAACTTGAAAAGGCTGTAACTTTCAAACTGTAGCTCCGTTTTTGATGAATCAAGTATCGTTGGAATCGTAATGAAAAATCCTATCCAACGGTAAACTTTTAAGAAACTTGATCAAACTTTGTTTTGGCCAAAAAATGGATTTTATGCTGTATGTCTTGTTTTACACACTTGTGAGTGTCGTTATTGATTTAATTTATGATATAGACTTATCATATAGTGATTACATGTTTGTATGTGTTGATTTAGTGTATGAATTGATGTTTGATGTTGTGCATTTGGGTTGAAACCCATATAAATAGCTGTTGCTGCTGTTCTTCATCACTCGCACAAGTGAGCCTTCACTCGTACGGTTGAGGTAGTCAACCGTGTGGTGAACTGTGCGAGTGAGTGGTGATGGGAACTTATGTTTTGGTTGATGATATGTACGGTTGATATGTGACTCGTACGAGTCACTGGTCACTCGTGTAGTGAACCGTACGGAACAGGTGAGTCATTGTTGGATGTTGGTCATAGACCAAATGTACGAGTGAGTTGTCAACCGCACGGTTGAGTGTTCTCAAACGTGCGTGTGATGGTGTTACTCGTATGGTTGACAGACCAGTTGTATAATGATTAAGTGTTGGCTTTAGTATTGTTGTGTTGTTGTCTTGTTGTCGGGTTGTTATCAAGACATGATTACTGACTGTGTTATGTCTATTCTCAGGTAATAAGGACGAAGAGAAGGCTCAGTAAGATTAGAATTCTGAGTGCCTTCTTTTGCTGGTAATCGGTGAGTGGGATTATCTCGGGTGTAGCATAGAGTAGCTTGTCATGCTACATCATTATATTGTTGTTTTTATTATAGCTGTTAGTTGACATGTTGTGTTGAATGTGCACTGTTGATAGAACCTCGATCTGTAAGGTTCTATTGTGTTGATCGAACCTCAACTTGTTAGGTTCCGCTCATGAGAGATCTCGATCTGTTAGATCTTACTCAAGGAGGTCAATCTCGATCTGTTAGGTTGGGTCCTGTTGGCTACTGTTTGTTGAGAATAGTGTTGAACGACGCATCACCTGCGTATGGAGGACTATACTGGGGATTCAGTAGTAAGGACTTAACGGTAGACTCTAGCCCGATCACCTAGTAGTCGTGTACCCGGCCAGGCCACCGTTCCTCCAACTAGAGCAAAGTTGTAATTATTGTTGTTGTACGAGTTGTTGCTGTATGCTAGATCTGTTAGATGATTCCATTCACTTAGCCTCGTGCTAACCCCCAAACCTCCTCCCTTGCAGGTTTTGTATCTTAGTGCTGGTAGGGACAGGAGTCGGGTTGACGATATGTTTGACAAGACGAACTCTGATGTCTTAACTTTTATAAATATGTAACTAGTTGTTTAACGTAACACCGGTGGTTTGTAATAAGTAACTAGCTATTGATTTGTGATAATCATGTTTGTAATTAACTAAGGGTATTTGTGTGAATTAAGACTTCTGCTATGTTTAAAAAAAAATCAGGGTGTTACAACTTGGTATCAGAGCATGGGTTTGACCGCATGTACATTGTGTTGAATGTCATGTTCCCAAACCTTGCATTGTGTCAAACATATATGAGGGGACGGGTTAAGTGAATGTAGGGATTACATGCGTTAGTTGATAGGTACTAACATGTTTTCCACTAAGCGTTGGTGTGAGTTGTTGTGGTAGTGCAGATATGGCAGATAATGCAGGAAACGCAACTGGTCCGTCAGCCCCCGGAACATTCAGAGCCCCAGATGAAGACGGATATGTGTCAGAAGAGGATCCGCAGGAACAAATTCTAGATTTGGAAAGTCAGTTAAAGGAAGCACATGATCGAATAAGGGAATTAGAACAAAGTCAGGTAATAGTGAATCCAAGTGGTAGCGTACCGAATCAAATGTTTAATGGGTATCCGGTGCAGCCAAATATGTATCAGCAAACTGGAAGTGCTTTCTAATAACCGCAATGGTTACCACCTCAGTATCAGTTTCCTCAACAGTATCAGATGCCACCTCAGTTTAATCAACAGTTCCCAAATCAGATGTGGGGTCCGTATCAGACGCCGATGTTTCAACAACCAAAGAAATGTACGTTCAAACAGTTTCTGAATTGTAATCCACCAGAGTATTCAGGAAGTTCTAACCCAACGGTAACCCTTAACTGGTTAAGAGAGATAGAAAAGGTTTTTGAGGCATGTCAGTGCGAACCAGAATTGCAGGTTATTTATGCTAGTTGTATGCTGAAGAATAGGGCAATGGTTTGGTGGGATACAGTTATTTCTAGTATACCAAAAGAGCAAGTGAACATGATTACTTGGGAACAATTTTATAGTAAAGTTTGTGAGCAGTATTGTTGGTCTTATGACCTCAATTGAATTAAGACGGAATTTCTGGCAATGAAAATGACACCTCAGATGACGATAGATGAGGTGATTGAGCAGTATATGGATAAATTAAGGTTTGTGCAACAGTGGGTTCCAGATGAGCAGTCCAAAATTCAGCACTTTGTTAATATAATTTTACCAGAGTACAGAACAATGGTTAGGATGGCAACGACGTTATCGTAAGCGTTTGTTATGGCCAAGATGGTAGAGGATGACGTTAGAGCAGCAAGGAATATAATAGTAGGTTATGAGATGCCACAACAAGATCAGGTGATGAGTCATTCGGACTCTAGGTCAAAGAAGTCTGTTAAGTTAAAACAGAAGAGTGGGGCAGAACAGAGTAGGTCAGCATCAAGTCAGAATTCTGGGTGTTATAGTTGGAGATCATCTCATAGTGGTCCTTGTTCATATTCAACCAAAAGATGTTTGAGATGTGGTATTGTGGGACACGAGATTCGGATGTGTTCGTTCCAAGAGGAGGTATGTTGGAGATGTCATCAAGTGGGGCATCGGTCAGCACAGTGTCCGTATGTAAGAGGATCAGGTTTTGGGGCGGGGCCAGGAGCGCAGTCGGGATCAGTAGGTGGATCTTCCGGTTCTCCAGTTGGGCAGAAAAGAAAGAATCCACCTACGGCAACAACAAGAGCTTATCAGATGGTTGCAGATGCAGATGTTAATTATGATGTGAATGCAGGTATGATTCAAAATCCTTGTACTGTTTAGTTGTACATATGTATGATTGTGTATATATACATATATGTGTGTTTTAGATTGATAGATCTTGATGGTAGTGTAAGATTTATTTTGTTGTGCTATGTTGTTGTATGCTTAGTTGCGACCCTTGTATGCCTGGTTGGGTAAGGGTGACCTTTAGGTTAATTTTGAGATTGAAAAAAAAAATAATGACTTTGATAAAGACGTGTGGGGTATCCTGATGTAGTGGACTTTTTGTCGACATGAGATTATATGATAGTAACACTGTTGTAACTAATATGATAGAAAGAGGACTGTGCTGATTGGATAATTCCTTTGCTTAAACTGATGTATGATACTGCTAGTTGAGCGTATTTATGACATTGATGAACATATGATTTCCTATGCTTGTTGGATGTGTAGTAATGTTAGTAGATTATATTTGAGCATTTGATGGACAATGTTTTGAGTAACTATGATTGGACAGATGTTGTGATTGATTAGTCATAAAGTAGTTAAACTAATTACCGATGCTTATTAAGGAGATTGATTGGACATAAGTTAGTGAATAAGACAAGTAGTATTTTTTCCGTTACGAGCAACTCAGAATGAAGATATGATTTAGGATAATATGCTTGTGTCTGGCCAACAGAAGTATATTGTGATAAATCATACGGAATTTCTGGGAAACTGAAGGAAAATTAGGCGACCTGCGCTATATTGGATTGTGATGTGACTAGATATGAGATGAATAACCTGTGAAGTTCTATTGACTTACGAGACAATTTCGTGGACATAGGTATAGATTTTAGCATGGTGACTAATTCTATTACCTAAGCTTTGGATAGTTGGGGAAAGCGGACAGTATAAAGAGTTGAATTGGATGACAGATCGTGAAATTTATGATACGGAATGGCGAAGAAACACGAATTTGACTCTGATTATTTGACTTGATCGTGTAATTAGTGGGCTTAAGTGGATTAAAGGACATTGATCGATGAATATTATGACAACTTATTTTGTACCGGGAGTGTATTGACATCAAGAATCTCATTTTCCTCTACAATTGTGATGGATATTGTCGGTATCGGGGATAAGATCGACAAATTTAACCGTGTGTTCTGGCGGTTCGAGTAACAATTTTTAGGTTTGTTGACCATAGTTGACCCGATTCCGAGGACGGAATCTCTTTTAAGGAGGGTAGATTTGTAACACCCGCGTTTTGGGCCTAGATGAAATGACCATTGTACCCTTGGGTATGGTGTAATTATAGATTTTAATAATTATATGTTTATAATTATTTGGTTGTTTAGTTGAGACCAGTTTGTGACAAGGGTCACAGAACAGGTTCGTTTGTTGAATTTAGACTCCGTTAGGGTCTCCTAACGAAGTACAAAAGATATTAGATAACTGGTAAATACCCGTGTGTGATGGGGTATGGGATTTTAACCCCAAATAAGTGTATTGTGCTGCCATTTTCTCCATCTCTCTAGAGATTTCTCAAAAACACACCGTACCTAACTTCATCCTCTCTACAAACCCTAATTGATCTAAACTTGAAATTAGATTAAGAGACTTTAGAAACTGATTTCTTGCATCATTGTGAGCATCATCTCAGGTTTGTCTTGTTGAATCCATGCTTTGATTTTTAGAAAATGAGTTTTTGTGTTCTTGAATAAAAAAGTGAGTTTTAATGCTTGAATCTTGATGAAATGTGTTTGTTAGTGTTAATTGTTTTTAGATATGTGTTCTATAGTTGTTATATGATGTTTTTGAAGTGGTTTCATGATCAGATTGAGCAAAAATCGAGTTTTTGGGTCAAAAATGCGAAAATTAGCGAGCTGGAATGTTCTAACAGCTCCCACACTTCTGACAGGTCACCCGTACGTGTGACCACACGTTTGAGGCTCAACCGCACGGTTGAGGACTCACTCGCACGAGTGAGGTCTTGTCCGCGCGAGTGAGCACTGGTCAGTTTTTGGTAAACTTGAAAAGGCTGTAACTTTCAAACCGTAGCTCCGTTTTTGATGAATCAAGTATCGTTGAAATCATAATGAAAAATCCTATCCAATGGTAAACTTTTAAGAAACTGGATCAAACTTTGTTTTGGCCAGAAAAAGGAATTTTAGCCTGTATGTCTTGTTTTGCACACTTGTGAGTGTCGTTATTGATTTAATTTATGATATAGACTTATCATATAGTGATTACATGTTTATATGTGTTGATTTAGTGTATGAATTGATGTTTGATGTTGTGCATTTGGGTTGAAACCCATATGAATAGCTGTTGCTGCTGTTCTTCATCACTCGCACAAGTGAGCCTTCACTCGTACGGTTGAGGTAGTCAACCGTGTGGTGAACCGTGCTAGTGAGTGGTGATGGGAACTTATGTTTTGGTTGATGATACGTACGGTTGATATGTGACTCGTACGAGTCACTGGTCAGTCGTGTTGTGAACCGTACGGATCAGGTGAGTCATTGTTGGATGTTGGTCATAGACCAAATGTACGAGTGAGTTGTCAACCGCACTGTTGAGTGTTCTCAAACGTGCATGTGATGGTGTTACTTGTACGGTTGACAGACCAGTTGTATAATGATTAAGTGTTGGTTTTAGTATTGTTGTGTTGTTGTCTTGTTGTCGGGTTGTTATCAAGACATGATTACTGACTGTGTTATGTCTATTCTCAGGTGATAAGGACGAAGAGAAGGCTCAGTAAGATTAAAATTCTGAGTGCCTTCTGTTGCTGGTAATCGGTGAGTGGGATTATCTCGGGTGTAGCATAGAGTAGCTTGTCGTGCTACATCATTATATTGTTGTTTTTATTATAGCTGTTAGTTGACATGTTGTGTTGAATGTGCACTGTTGATAGAACCTCGATCTGTAAGGTTCTATTGTGTTGATCGAACCTCAACTTGTTAGGTTCCGCTCATGAGAGATCTCGATCTGTTAGATCTTACTCAAGGAGGTCAATCTCGATCTGTTAGGTTGGGTCCAGTTGGCTACTGTTTGTTGAGTATAGTATTGAACGACGCATCACCTGCGTACGGAGGACTATACTGGGGATTCAGTAGTAAGGACTTAACGGTAGACTCTAGCCCGATCACCTAGTAGTCGTGTGCCCGGCCAGGCCGTCGTTCCTCCAACTAGAGCAAAGTTGTAATTGTTGTTGTTGTACGAGTTGTTGCTGTATGCTAGATCTGTTAGATGATTCCATTCACTTAGCCTCGTGCTAACCCCCTCACCTCCTCCCTTGCAGGTTTTAGATCTTAGTGCTGGTAGGGACGGGAGTCGGGTTGACGATATGTTTGACAAGACGAACTCTGATGTCTTAACTTTTATAAATATGTAACTAGTTGTTTAACGTAACACCGGTGGATTGTAATAAGTAACTAGCTATTGATTTGTGATAATCATGTTTGTAATTAACTAAGGGTATTTATGTGAATTAAGACTTCCGCTGTGTTTTAAAAAAAAATCAGGGTGTTACAAAGGCGGTGGCTATCATTCGTTGTAGAGATTGTTCGGGTGTTTCATGGCGTGGTACACGGCGAGGAGGCATTGTTGTGATGATCCATCCAAATCCCTTTGAACGAATACATCATTCATCGATTTCACAGTGAGGTACTGACCTCTACATGAAACGTTTTGTAAACATTGCATTCTTTTGAAAAGGCACACCATAATTGAATATCAAATTCCAAGGTTTTCGACATCTGATAATTTCTACATATAGACAATCACCGTAAATAATAGTTTACCATAATACATCTGTTGTCAGTGCAGTCAAAATAAGATACATGGTGATGATTTTGTGAATGCAAAGTTTTCTTGAATAACGCATGTATGACTCCATGCACATAGCTTGTATAACCTATAAGCAAACAGCGGAAGACTTCTAAGAACCTGAGAATAAACATGCTTAAAAGTGTCAACACAAAGGTTGGTGAGTTCATAGTTTTAATGTTGCGCATAATCTGTATATAAAGGTGGATCACAAGATTTCAGTTGTTTCATCTAGAAACGTTTATCAAAATAATCTACAAGATTGAGCACCCTGGTAACTAAACTTTAACGTATATATAATAAGTACCCCTATTTTAACATACAAGCAACCAACATGTACAATACACACAAACCAATGTGTACTAAACTCAAATAGGATACGTCTGTTTTATAGTTCAGGCTAGGGTTTCTATACCTAGAACAGACGGGGATGTCAAGCCCTATGGATCCATATACAACTACTCGCGCCCACCAGTTCTTATAACTGGCAGTTACTAGTTACCAAAGCTGAGGGATTTTCGGTTCAAACTCGGTGTAGAATTTAGTATGTACTTGTGTCCATTGCGTTTAAAATAAATTGCATGTATTCTCAGCCCAAAAATATATTGCAAAAGCAATTAAAAAGGGAGCAAATGAAAACTCACCTTAGCAGCACATAAAGTCGTTCACCGAAATGTGACCGAAACTCGGAATACCAAATAACCGTAGATCTAAACCTAGAGAACATGTGTTGGTCAATAAATGTCTATCAAGCTAGGTCAGGTCATAGTGTATCATAATCCTAATGCTCGAGATCGACATACAAAAGTTATCAAAAGTCATTTCAAAAAGTCAATCTGACTCAATACTATAGTTGAATGATCATGGCAATTGAAACATTTTAACAATTCACATAGTTTTCAAATTCTTGTAAAATTAAACTATAGTTTTTATAAGGCTTTAAAATATGATAAAACAGTCAATTTTGACAATTGTTTAACAAAACGAGACGTGCCTTATATAAGGATTCATTTCCTCGATTAGTAATATTTGAAAATCCAATTTATCAATATTATAAACAAGTTGTTTAAATATCAATTGTAGATTCAAAAGCAATTTCAATTAATGTTAATCATAATTCAGTTGTCCATATCTTTTAATTCGTTCATCGAAATTATGCGATTTCTAAATGAAAAGTTATTGATTTTTTGCCAGCTTTCCAATAACATGCATATCATATACCTTTTATTAGTAATATATGTATTAAATTCGTGATTCATCATAAACTATTTAACTACAAAATTAAAGCATATCAGCATGCATGAACATATATACTCGAGCACTAGACAAAGATACACTATAAATATATAAAAGGTAAGATATGAATGCTCACGTATCAATATTGTGATTCAATATTGCAGGAAAGTACGTAGATGCAACAGAGATGATAAACACTAGGTTTGACTTGCGAACAAAACCCATGAACATTACACATAACCTCCATAGCTATAACACATAGTTTCCTTAGCTTTAACCCGTTTGAGAACTCGTATTCAAAATGACATGCTCATGACCTCGTCGTCGTATTTTTTTTTGTAAAATACTAATAATAATACTACTAATAATAATAAGATTAATAATAATATTAATCTTAATAATAATAATAATAATATAAATAATTATATAACAGAGGGAGTAAGATATAGAATATATGTATGTGTGTACGTCGAGCAAACTGGCCAATTTATAGAAGGTTTCTGAATCCTGACTGTCATGCGATCGCATGGCTTCTCAGTGCATTTCCCATGCGATCGCATGGGATGCCCTGACAGCTCACAAACTTTTGTTGTTTTGTATGTCGATATATTTAAATATAATATATATAATATATAAAATTTAAATAATTAATTATATATTATATTAAATTCACGAGCATAGTTGACTTGTAATTTTCATTCCGATGACTCGTACGTTGTCACTCGACTTATGTCCCAGTTCCGGTTTCTCGAACGCATTTTCGTACGCTTAGAAAACTAATATTTTTCGTTTCGCGAATCGTACCCTTGTTAAAATTTAGTCTTAAATTATCAATAAACTATACCACTCGAGATATAACTTATACATTTGAGTGTTTTGGTCATTTACTTCTATAAATCATCGTCTCGTTATTTACCAATATAATAGTATTATCAAACGTCTTATAACCAAGATAATATATATTCAATATTCATAAACACATTCTAAATACACATCGCAAGTTATTCATATATCTAATTCTAACAGTTAATATTCCTTATCATTGTATGTGTCCAAATTACGTTATTTAAATAAACACTTTACCAATTATTCCGAATACCGTTAAAAATGAACGATTTCCCAAATCAACGTGGACCTCACAACAGAGACCCGTAATAATATAATAATTTTTAAGGGACTCAATAAATATCTTTTAATTCAATCGTTTGGCATAATCTTTTAACTCCGTAGTTAAATATATCAATCAGATAATCAAACCAATAAGTTTAATGCACATTATCATTTACTTAACACTTTGTTACGTTTTTAAGTTATAGTATATATATGTATCTATTTACATATTATTGTTCGCGAATCGTTGAGAACAATCGAAGGGTATCTGAATAGTTTCAAAATTTTGAGATTCAACTTTACCGACTTTGCTTATCGTGTCGGAAATATTAATTCATTTATAGAATTTGGTTCAAAATAAGACGAAATTTTTCGGGTCATCACAGTACCTACCCGTTAAAGAAATTTCGTCCCGAAATTTGAGTGAGGTCTTCATGGCTAATAATAAAAATGTTTTCATGACGAATATGAGTTGATAAATAGAGTTTTATCACTGTTGAATAATATGGATAAAACAATCCGATTACTCGAAGCGTATGAGGGAAGTTATCGTAATAGAGTGAAATGAGAAATAAAGATTCTTCTTAATTCTTGACGTAGTAACGTTTGATTTCCGGAATTTAAGGAATAGAAAATCTTCATAATTTAAATAAGATTTGATTCTTCGGGAATTAAGGAGATTAAGATCTTCTTTAATTAAATGCGGTCATCAGCCTCGATTGCTCTGTCTGTTATTTCGCTATAAATTAACCTCTTTCGTTTCATTATTTTCACCACTCCTACATCTTCTTCCTTATTTTATACTTCCAAAAGATTGTGAAAATGCTTAATCCAGTTCTGATTCTTGATATTTTCCTGGCTATCGTATCCTTCATTCTTCTTTTTCATCTGCCACCGGAGGAATTTATCTTCTTCTACTATTACCTTGGGGTTATAGTGTTTTTCATTCTCCCGTGTCTTTATATTGCTATTCGCATTGATATACACGGTTTGTAAATTTCGGGGTTGTTATCGGGCTTTATATTCTCCATTATATTTTGGAGCTTCATGCTTTCGTTTTCTCTTCCCGACCTTAAGTCAAGCGGATAATGGTCCAGAATTCGTAGGTATGAAGTTTTGGATGAACATAACTAATGGTCTAAGAAAGAAATTGTAATGGCACAATCTTGATTTGTCAAATTACCAAAATATCCGGAAAAGACCGAATCATCAAAAAAATTATTTTCTTGATATGTTCAGAGGTTAAATAGAATGAAAGAGTTATGTAACATGGTTCATGATGAGGGTATGATCTATGAACCTTTATCACGTTCCATTAGAAACTCAGCATGCCTTACTGTAATATAATCATGTTGATCAAGTGTCATTATATTATATACTAACTCATGCTTCAGTTCCCAACACTACTTCAATAACATTCATAATTTAAGTTCAAACTTTTCAGAATTTAGAACCTAAAACAGTTTCCTTTCTGATGTAACACTGATATTGCGAAGAGATAAATGATTTCAGATAAGAATAGTTATGAAAATATCTTCAGAAATATTGAGGATATTTATAATGAAAGATACGATGATATCTTAGAATTTCTAATATCGAAAGATGATAAAGAAGATTTGTCCGTAAAGGTTTAGAGTCAGGAGCAAGGTATTTGTTAATGTCTTCAGCAAATACTGAATCATTTGGATTCTTTGAAGGTAGGTTTAGTCTTTGTGATTTGTCCACAGCCTCCTTCATAGTTTGCTCAATCCGTTTTCCAGTTCCAAACCTTCCATTTTTCTGACCTTTGCCAACACATTATTCTTTATCATCAAACTTTTAACTATTAAGGTCGTTTAGAGTTTTTGCTGCTTCATCAGCATTTTTCCAAAACTTCGAGAACTAGTTCGCAGTTCAGGATGTTTTTCAGAAACTTCACATTCGAAGTATGTAAGTCCAGGAGATAGACGTTATATGTACACATATATCTGTTGGTGTAGACATGCTACGAAATTTCAAAATACTGATTGCTGATTCCCAATAATTTACATGACAATTCTTGTTACAAGATGCGGATGAATAAATGATGGGGTTTCGATAAATATAATGATTTTTTGGAAAATCAAAGATCAATGAAGTTGTTGGTAAGTTTACTGCTAATGTGGTGAGATATAAAAGGTTCTCCGGTAATGACAATGAAAAGAGGAAACGTATATATCACAGTTATAATAAGGCTTATTCGGATGAAAAGTCGAAGTTGATTTGCTGAATCAGAATCGAAGAATGTAACATATTAATTGTGAATTTATATATCTCTCGGGTATTACCTACCCGTTAAAAGTTTCACAAGTAATATTTTGTACCAGAGAATTTTATTACAGTCTTTATGAAAATATATGTATGTATATTTTCTTCAGATGTAATACAGATTTAATGAGTTAATATCATATTAAGCTCATTTGATTTTCGGCTCGATTAGAAATGAATAATCTCTAAAACCTTAAAGATTTCATAATCTTCGCGGAGTATTTCACTAATGTAATCAATACTTCATTATTCAGTTTTATTGATATTTTCTCAGTGAATCATGTTGGTGCTCATGGAACTCTTGTTAACTTCGCAAGATACGAATGATGTTTTCTAGAAAGTTTCGAGTACATCGAAAATGAAAATGTAAAATCAGACGTGTAATTGAATAATACACTTAGTTTATTATGAAAAAGAATTCATTGAATTTGAAACAGAGATTGTAATTAACAATGGTTATGTCGTTAATGAAGGATGTACATCATTGCATATTAGTAATATGAACTAACCGAGTAGTACCTACCAGTTAAGATTCACATGTAATAGCTTAGTACAAAAAGATTTATTTTGATTTCAAAATTCATATATGTGTATATATATATATATATATATATATATATATATATATATATATATATATATATATATATATATATATATATATATATATATATATAAAATATACATATAATTTCTTCAGGGGAAATCATAACTAGTTGATACAATATACACGTTGTTGATTTGTGATGATGTTGGTGATTATGGAATTGGAGGAACTTGTAGTGCTACAGGTTTTGCCGGTGTTGGCGATACTGACGGTACTGTTGATGCTGCTGGTAAAACAAATCTAGCTTGTAAATCGTGCACCATTCCGATCAGGGTTTCTACTCTTCCTTCTATCGTTTCGGTTCACTCATCTGATTTACGGTTACGGCTGGAATAGATAATCTCTAAGACTTTAGAGATTACATAATCACCGCAGAATGTTTCTCCACTGAAGTTACGAAGCATTACTTCATCGGTTATTGTTGCTGGTACTTCTTGGTAACTACGGTGCGTATGACGTTGATGCTCGTGGAATAGATTATGAACTTGAGGTTTGCGATGCGGTTGTTGTTAGTGGTGGTAATGGTACCGTTGGTGTTGTTGTTGATGGTACTGTTGATGCCAGTGATGCTGCTGGTGCTTGTAACCTTTGCACCATATTCTCCAAAGTCGCTACCTGAGCGCGAAGCTCGTTGACTTCTTCTATTACACCGGGATGGTTGTCGGTTCGGACGAGCGGACGAATAAGATCTAAAATTTGAGATATTATATAATCATGATGAGATACTCAGGAAATGAGAGAGAAAATGGTGTCTCGGACAGGTTCGCCGGTGAGTGCTTCAGGTTCTTCGCCAAGAGAGCAATGTGCTGGATGGAAGCGATCACCTTCTTCTTGTCTCCAATGATTAAGTAAGCTACGAACCCATCCCCAATTCATCCAGAATAGATGATGACTAATTGGTTGATCCATTCCGGTCACACTGCTTTCGGAGCTCGAGTGAAACTCCATATCAGAATAGTTATCAGAATCTAAGGAATTCGAACTTGATGCGGGATCCATCTTGTATAATTAGGAAGATGATTTTTGATATGAGATAGATTATAGGTTTTAGATTGGTATTCTTCAATACATAATTTACATATGTATATATAATACCAAGATCCCATAAATTACCGAGGAATCTTCGGAAGATGTCAGGTAAAGTTTACAGTAACAGATATGCCAAGATATGAATTTTGTCTGTACACTATCTATGCAATAATTGCAAGAAAACGCGTCTAGACTTAGGAATGATAAGCATGTAATTTCTGACAAGAAATGATAAGCAAAACTCGGTGAAAACAGATACGGTCATAGTCCAGACTCACTAATGCATCCTAACAATTACCAGTTAAACACACTAATGCAAATTCTGATTCCCTATGACCTCAAGCTCTGATGCCAACTGTGATGATCCGTCTAAATCTCTTTGAATGAATACATCATTCATCGATTTCACAGTGAGGTACTGACCTCTACATGATACGTTTTGTAAACATTGCATTCTTTTGAAAAGGCACACCATAATTGAATATCAAATTTCAAGGTTTTCGACATCTGATGATTTCTACATATAGACAATCACCGTAAATAATAGTTTACCATAATACATCCGTTGTCAATGCAGTCAAAATAAGATACATGGTGATGATTTTGTGAATGCAAAGTTTTTTTTGAATAAAGCATGTATGACTCCATGCACATAGCTTGTATAACGTATAAGCAAACAGCGGAAGACTTCTAGGAACCTGAGAATAAACATGCTTAAAAGTGTCAACATAAAGGTTGGTGAGTTCATAGTTTTAATGTTGCGCATAATCTGTATATAAAGGTCGATCACAAGATTTCAGTTGTTTCATCCAGAAACGTTTATCAAAATATTCTACAAGATTGAGCACCCTGGTAGCTAAACTTTAACGTATATATAATAAGTACCCCTATTTTAACATACATGCAACCAACATGTACAATACACGCAAACCAACGTGTACTAAACTCAAATAGGATACGTCTGTTTTATAGTTCAGGCTAGGGTTTCTATACCTGGAAAAGACGGGGATGTCAAGCCCTATGGATCCATATACAACTACTCGCGCCCACCAGTTCTTATAACTGGCAGTTACTAGTTACCAAAGCTAAGGGATTTTTGGTTCAAACTCTGTGTAGAATTTAGTATGTACTTGTGTCCATTACGTTTAAAATAAATTGCATGTATTCTCAGTCCAAAAATATATTGCAAAAGCAATTAAAAAGGGAGCAAATGAAAACTCACCTTAGCAGCACATAAAGTCGTTCACCGAAATGTGACCGAAACTCGGAATACCAAATAACCGTAGATCTCAACCTAGAGAACATATGTTGGTCAATAAATGTCTATCAAGCTAGGTCAGGTCATAGTGTATCATAATCCTAATGCTCGAGATCTACATACAAAAGTTATCAAAAGTCGTTTCAAAAAGTCAATCTGACTCAATACTATAGTTGAATGATCATGGCAATTGAAACATTTTAACATTTCACATAGTTTTCCAATTCTTGTAAAATTAAACTATAGTTTTTATAAGGCTTTAAAATATGATAAAATAGTCAATTTTGACAATTGTTTAACAAAACGAGACGTGCCTTATATAAGGATTCATTTACTCGATTAGTAATATTTGAAAATCTAATTTATCAATCTTATAAACAAGTTGTTTAAATATCAATTGCAGATTTAAAAGCAATTTCATCTAATGTTAATCATAATTCAGTTGTCCATATCTTTTAATTCGTTCATCAAAATTACGCGATTTCTAAATGAAAAGTTATTGATTTTTCGCCAGCTTTCCAATAACATGCATATCATATACCTTTTATCAGTAATATATGTATTAAATTCGTGATTCATCATAAACTATTTAACGACAAAATTAAAGCATATCGGAATGCATGAACATATATACTCGAGCACTAGACAGGGATACACTATAAATATATAAAAGGTAAGATATGAATACTCACGTATCAATATTGTGATTCAATATTGCAGGAAAGTATGTACATGCAACAGAGATGATAAACACTAGGTTTGACTTGCGAACAAAACCCATGAACATTACACATAACCTCCATAGCTATAACCCATAGTTTCCTTAGCTTTAACCCGTTTGAGAACTCGTATTGAAAGTGACATGCTCATGACCTCGTCGTAGTATTTTATGTATAATACTAATAATAATACTACTAATAATAATAAGATTAATAATAATATTAATCTTAATAATAATAATAATAATAATAATAATAATAATATAAATAATTATATAACAGAGGGAGTAAGATATAGAGTATATGTGTGTGTGTACGTCGAGCAAACTGGCCAATTTATAGAAGGTTTCTGAATCCTGACTGCCATGCGATCGCATGGCTTCTCAGTGCATTTCCCATGCGATCGCATGGGATGCCCTGATAGCTCACAAACTTTTATTGTTTTGTTTGTCGACATATTTAAATATAATATATATAATATATAAAATTTAAATAATTAATTATATATTATATTAAATTCACGAGCATAGTTGACTTGTAATTTTCGTTCCGATGACTCGTACGTTGTCACTCGACTTATGTCCCGGTTCCGGTTTCTCGAACGCATTTTTGTACGCTTAGAAAACTAATACTTTTCGTTTCGCGAATCGTACCTTTGTTAAAATTTAGTCTTAAATTATCAATAAACTATACCACTTGAGATATAACTTATACATTTGAGTGTTTTGGTCATTTACTTCTATAAATCATCATCTCGTTATTTACCAATATAATAGTATTATCAAATGTTTTATAACCAAGATAATATATATTCAATATTCATAAACACGTTCTAAATACACATCGCAAGTTATTCATATATCTAATTCTAACAGTTAATATTCCTTATCATTGTATGTGTCCAAATTACGTTATTTAAATAAACACCTTACCAATTATTCCGAATACCGTTAAAAATGACCGATTTCCCAAATCAACGTGGACCTTACAACAGAGACCCGTAATAATAAAATAATTTTTAAGGGACTCAATAAATATCTTTTAATTCAATCGTTTGGCATAATCTTTTAACTCCGTAGTTAAATATATCAATCAGATAATCAAACCAATAAGTTTAATGCACAGTATCATTTACTTAACACTTTGTTACGTTTTCAAGTTATAGTATATATATGCATCTATTTACATATTATTGTTCGCGAATCGTTGAGAAAAATCGAAGGGTATCTGAATAGTTTCAAAATTTTGAGATTCAACTTTACCGACTTTGCTTATCGTGTCAGAAATATTAATTCATTTATAGAATTTGGTTCAAAATAAGACGAAATTTTCCGGGTCATCACAATTGTCCCTTCAAAACACAAGAATATCGTTGATTAGTATTCTCAATAATACTAACCGTGATATGGAATGAGGATAAAGAGAAAATTTTCCTTGACTTGCCTTAAATTCTTTATGTCATAATGTCATAACATTCATATGAGTCACCGTAATATAATCCCGGAAATTATATTACCCTAATTCATATGTGCATTCGACATTATTTCACTAAGTCAAGGTGGCATGTCAATCAAATTAAACAACGTGTGATTAAGATGGAATAAAAGTTAGATATGAATAGAAGAGTTCGAGTATAAATGTACAAGTAGTCAAGTAATTCCTACTTCAAGTCTATATGCCGGTTGTATTCTAGACTCACTAATGTACCCTATGACTCGGGTTGACACCAATAAACTCTAAATCTCTACAACCAATGCTCTGATACCATCTGTAGCGACCCAACAAAATCGTCATTGACGGCGCCTTCTACTTAGGTCCCGTTACGTGGTCATAAGTCTTTAAAACAACGTTTGACCAAAATATGTCGCATTCATTTCAATTATAAAGATGTTTTAAAGTTTACAAAGTAGTTCGACGACTAAACATGTTACAATGTTTTAAGTACAACTGAAACCTATGCGACACAAATTAAGTTAAGTCAAAAGACGCTCCACGTATGCATGTATACTCGACATCCAAGCAAGTATCAAAAATAATGTGCGGAAGCATGTATCACCTAGCGTTCAATGACCTGAGAAAACATATAGAAAACTGTCAACGAAAAACGTTGGTGAAATCATAGGTGTAATAGTAACGTTGTTTTTGAACCACAAGATTTAGTATAGTTGATTATCCAAATCGTTTGTATTCCAAAAGTATGTTCGCGAGCACCCAATTATCAAGACTTAACTATTTTGTACCCTGTTACGTAGTGTTAGAACATACACTATACTCGAAAATATATTTCATACGCTAACGGTAGCGAACCGTCCGAATGAGGGCTCGTCAAGCCCAATGTGATCACATAACATAAGTTCACGTTTACACCTTGCAAGTGTAACTAATGATAATTGAATTGAGGCTTTTCATTCTAACTCACTGTGGAATGTTTGTTTCCGTACTTGTGTTCAAAGTATAAAAGTATGATACGTATATGTTTCTCATCCCATAGTTTAAAAGTAAAATTTTTTGAAAAGGTGGAACTATGATCTCACCTTGAGTGCACGAGTAAATAAGATACTTCACAAAGTAACGTGTGCAAGAACGAATGCTAGTCTTGACCTAAACAAGTAGGTTGTATCAATATCGGTAAACACGGTCGGTCAAAGTGTTCAATTAGTCCTATGGCTCGTTACGACTCGATTAATTAGCATGTGAATCAAATTTGCCAAGTTTCATGCAAGATACAAGTATAAGAGCAAGTTAGAATGGTTGCATAAGTAATTGGTTAAGTTTGATTGTAACACCCCGTTTTCCCCGTATATGATTTATAGGTGTATTGTGTATGTACGATAGGCGTATGAAGGGTTCGGGACATGTTTGGGTGTTGAGGTCTTGTATGCAAGGAAAGGTCAGACCACGTTGAACGTCGCGGCGCGACGAAGGAGGCCGCGGCACGGCAATTAACTGGAATCCAGGTCAGAAGTCCGATTAAAAATGATCCCAGACCTAGACAAATGTCGCGGCGCGACATTTAAGGCCGCGACGCGGTGATACGGGCAAACTGGTACCAGATTCTTGTAATTTCAAATAAGCTTCAAGGGCAATTTGGTCATTTCATGTTTGAGCCAGATTTGAGGCTTTAACCTCATCCATTCATTTCATTTCCTAATTTCATTTTCCTTTTCATTTCATTTTTCCTCTCAAAAACTCAAACACCCATTTGATTTCAAAGGGATTTTTGGAAAGGAAGAAGCGGGATTTGATCTTTGGAGTAGTTGACTAGGTTGTTCTCCTCATTCTTAGCTACACGGTGATACTAGTGGTAAGCTCTAACTTCGAATTTCATTTTCATGTTCATCATTCAAATTTGGGGCTTTTGATTGTATGATTCATAGATGGAACCCATTTAGTTGTTAATTGGAGATTAACACCAAGATTCGGGTTTATAAGTGTTAAAGGCGGGTTTTGGGTTGGTTAATGATTTAACCATGTTTAAAACTTGTAAATGGTGTACAATCACTAGCATTAGTGATTATTGGTGTTTTGGAAACTTTTAGGGTTTTCGTGGTTGACTAATTTTGACTAGAGTCAAAATTAGGGTTTGTAGAGGATTATGACCCGAATGTCAATTCGATGAGGTTTGTAAACTTAAAATGGATTAAGTTGAAGTATAAAACCGAGTTAAACATGTTTTGGTGTCAAAACTTGTAAATGGTGAGATTTTGACCTTATGGGTCAAAATTAGGGTTTATGGGCGATTTTGAGAACGATAAGTGTTTAACACTTGTGTTCGGGTTTAATTGGTATATTAGGACCATTATCACTTGTGTTAGCTATTATTGATTAGTTTAGGCGCGGTTTGTCCTTGAAAGTGCATTTGGGTCAAAATTGCACTAAGTGTCGAATTGGGTTGGTTTGTAGATCCAATCTAAGTGTGTTGTTGAATTTGTGATAATGGATTAGGTACTTTCCATTGACGAGTTGCGGATTACTTGGAAGCATTTCTTCAAGGCGACAAGGTGAGTGTTAATATCCTATGTGCATATGTATGTGTAGGATGGGTGCGGGTCGGGTGAAGTGATTCTCGGCTATAGAGCTCACTTCACATATAGGTGGATTTGATGGACTTTTGTATGAGTCCAATTGGCACGGTTGTGAATTTTGGTTGACCACCTTTGGCGAGGTACACATTTTGTGTGTACGTTATCACACGAGGTTGTGATGTGGATGTTATAACCCCAATGGCGAAGGGTTAGTATTGTGTTGCGTTTTGGATAACCCGATGATGTGGGTTTTGATTTGGGAAGTGAATCTCGGGTAGTGCGGATTCATGATGACTCGGGTTGTTCGGTCATCTTATTGATGAGGTGATGAATTTCAGGTTGTTCGAATTCATTGAGGCTCGGGTAGTTCGTCCAACCTCGGTTGTTGAATTGGTGGAAAAGTGAATTTCGGGTTGTGCGAATTTACTAAGGCTCGGGTTGTTCGGCCAATGTTCGTATGATTGAGGTTAAGGGGTTAACCTTGTAGTTTGGTAGCCTTATTCGTTTATATTGTTATATATATTAATGTATTGTTGTGTTGTAGCTAACCCTCCGGGTGTAGCTTATTGGTGTTGTTCACATCGTCGTTGGTGAACTTATACTTGTTGATATCTTTAGCTTGTTGCTTAGAGATCGTATGGTATGCTTAGTGTAGCTGCCTTATACTTGGATGCTTCGGTATGCGGTATTGATATTGTGTGGTGTGTCCATTTTATACACATATATATATATATATATATATATATATATATATATATGTAGTATGTTAACATTCACTAAGCGTTAGCTTACCCTCTCGTTGTTGATATTTTTATAGGTTCGCATGATGGTGGCTCGGGTAAGCATGGGAATTAGAGATCTTGTCTAGTATGCTTTAGAAGATCTTGCTTTCGTACTTGATTAGGATTTGGGTAGCGTAGTCCCAAATCACCATGCTCGGTTTATGTTTAAATATCGCATTATTGTATTAAGGAGTTTAATTTATTAATGTGTGTTTTAAGTTCGTTAAACTTACTTTGGCAACAAATATGTTTTGGAACCTGTGTAATGGAACCTAAAGTATTATTTGACGCGTATTAAAAGGAAAAATTTTTATGGGCCGGTTTTAATGCGGGTTGGGTTGTTACATTGATCAAAAGTCAACTTTGATCGGGTCAAAGTCAACGAGAAAGTCAACACGTTCGAGTCGGGTCCCGAACTATTTTTCTGAGGTTTTTAATCATATATAAGCATGTTAGAACAAGTTACATGTGAATCGGAGGTGCGTAGCATAGTTAAACGAAAAATGACCAACCAAATCAGAACCTGGCAATTCATCTGGACGGCGTCCAGATTGGCTGGACGGAGTCCAGATGTGAAGGCCTGGACGACGTCCAAGAATCTGGATGGTGTCCAGATTAGTGCACAGATCTGATTGCTGAAATTACACAAGCGCACGAACCAAAACTTAAACAAACACAATTTATGATCCGCAAACAATCAAAACATGTATCTTATACCGTTGGAAAGGTATTTTGACGAGGAACGCAACTAAGCACATTTCATCAATCAATCCAACATTTACAACAACCAAAAATTGCATTAAATGCTCACCATTTATTACATTCAAGTCCATTAAATGCGTTTCATGATTCGGGCAACCAATTTACATGTATGATACGCCGTTTCGAAGGTAATTAAACATACATCGCATCTAAACACCTAAAAACAACATTGTCAAGCATTTAATGCACCAAAAGTTCATATTCAAGTCTATCAAACCCTAACCAAAATCTCAAAATCAATAATCATGTTAGTGAAACTTTCTTAATCAACCTACACATCAAAATGAAACTAGTGATGCTAGTAACACATTTAATACATAGACTTCTAACATCTAACAACATTTAAGCAACCAAACCTCAAGATCAAACACACCAAGTTTCAAGTTCATGCTAGTTACTTAAAATAACAAGATCAAGCATATAATTCACATATTCATGTTAAACTTGAGCCATAGACACTAATTAACACTTTTATAAGTTAAAAACATCAAGAACACAAAATCTAGTGATTTTAGAAAGTTACCCAAATGTAATGAAGTTGGTATGGATTCGAAGAGGAAGTTGCAAGGATTCCAAATATGCAATTTGTTTTGAAGAACGCTTGCTATATTCAAAATGGATGATGATTCTTTGTTTGGTTGTTTAAGAGAAAAAGAATGGAAGTATTAGAGAAAGAGGAGGATGAATGAATGGAGGAGGAAGGGTTTGACCCTTGACCTAGTCAAATGTTTGGCATCTTTGCGAGCCTAGTCCCTCAAGTTTGAATCGGGTGCGTGAATTACCTAAATGAGATAATTTAAAACGCGTATTAGCGGAAGATGTTATAATTATATAACGGACTTCAAAATGACATAACGGAAGGTAAACGGAAAAAGGCGGGATGTTACAATAAATATCCCTACACGTGAACGTTGCTTGTCCTCAAGCAATATAGAACTTGAATATAACTTTACTAGAATCACTTCTTTATTCTTCACACTTTGTACGTCAGTGATTTTGATACGGCGGTATGAACAATGATAGTAACGTTGTGGTTTACAGTCCCACATGACTATGAAAATTTAGATCCTTAAGGAAATTGGATCTTTATGAAAACTTTTGATCTTTTGAAAATTCATGTTAGCTTTTACCCTAGACAAGTTTTTCGGAATAACCCTTCACCTGTGTTTGCAAAATGTTTTTGTGGGTTTTGTGGGTTTTGTGGCTTTTGTGGGTTTCAGATTTTAAAATTTTAGCTTAAAACTTGCGGTTTTGTGTCACCCACTTGCTAAACTTGTATTAGGAAAGCAACACGTCCAGTTTACTTGTTCCGTATATTACCTTTCGATAAACCACCGTCCGGCTGTAAAGAAAAGCGATGAACAAGCAACTGTTAAGGCAATGTCTAATGACATGCATTTGTTCATGGTCTACAATGTGTCGGATGCAATTACTATCCTTTGTAGGAGAAATAGTAAAGATCACCCTATAATTTTTCGGTCTGGCACAAGGTCCTGTCTTCGATCATGCTATGCGACCACCGTTCTTACGGTTGACACCCGATTTGGTTCAGGTGACCTAATAAATTCAGGTGAATTCCTAGGATTTTACGTTCAATGGTAATGAACGCATTGAAAATAGGTTTTCAGAAAACAAATCGGTTTTAATTTGATCAAAATATTTTCTCGTTCAAGCTCAAGTTTAGATATCATCGAATTCCATGATTTTGTAATTCTCAATCTTTAAAGTCAATCTCAAGGATTGAGTAATATCAGGCTTAAATATTGATTTTTAATCTTTAAGGAGATTATCCTTTCTGGGGGTCTGATTCATTAGTCTTATCAAGCTAATTTGCACGGCGCCCTCCCCATTTTACGAGACAAATCCTCTCATGGTTAGGATAAGTCTGACCACTTGGCGACCCTGTTTGATACTGAGGTCCGTGGATTTCCTGCTGATTTTAGAGATGACTTTTCTAGATTTTTCTTCAACCTACAGCTGGTCTGGATGACAACTTCCTGACCTAAATCAAGAAGCGCATGTCTTTTTCGGAAGACTTTACTTCCTTTTAATGATGGATTTGATTCATCGTGTAGATCCATCTTTTCTTCCATTTATATTACAATTTACTGGGTAAAACATTTAATTTTGTCTAAAACAAAAGCACCTGCAATAACTTTACAGAAACATGTGATAGATAGTTTTTAATTGAGTACCTTCGTACATTCTCCCCACACTTGGCTTTTTTCATGCGTCTTTTTATTTTTAATAAATAAATTCAAGCGTTTTAGTTGTTTCTCAATTTATGTCATTTCCGAGGTAACGATAATTTCGGTATTAACACCTAGTTTTTATCGTTCATAAATATGTATAAGCATGATTTTAAATTCATTTAGTTGAAAATTTTTCAAATTTTCACAAAATTTGGCAAATAAACCAAGTGCAAACCCGAGAGAATTTATAACCCTTCCCCACACTTGAGATCATGCAATGCCCTCATTTGCATGAAATCAGACTATAATTATAAATTCCTAAGGGTGATAAGTGTAGAAAAGTGATTAAAAATACCCAGCTTGTAATTACAAAGCTCGTCGAATGATAGATGGCGTGCCTCATCGTTCATTCATTTTGTTGTTTTATCACACATGTTTTTCTTCAAAAATGGTTGCTTTTCTGAACTGTTTGCTAATCTTTGAAAATGTGTATTTTACCCTAACTTATCATGCATGTTTATTAACGAGTTATGCACTTACCCGAACCCCGAATTTAACGTTAAGTGGGGTTAGACTTCCCCACACTTAGCTGACGATATGTGAAGTCAGTAGAATAAGTTTCACGAATTAAAATAGTGAGCCATTTATTTATATCTCGGGTGGTGTATAATATATCAATGGGTTTAAAGTTTAGACCCACCCGATCGTCACTACTTAATTCTTTTTTAAGTGTAGCTTTTAGTAAATGGATATGTCTCTTTTCTGGTTCTTGGTCAAATGGACCGTTATACACTGACATACATATTTCTTTAGGGTGGACAATTCTTAATATTTCCTTCTGTTCATTCTCGGGATCAAAGTTTTCACCTCTACTACCTAATTGGGTGAAATCCGAGGTGTCAATATCTATTACAGCTCGTAGTTCATCTTCGGTAGATGACTCGTCTATTGAGAATATTGGGTTGGAAGGTTGTGGAATGGTGAATTTCGGGATCGAAGCAAAATCTTCTTCTTTAATGGTCCTTATCGGTCCCACCACTTTGGTCTCGGGGGTAAAATTTTCAACGTTATCGTTTTCCCAAGAGTACCAAATTGTCACCCTTACTTCTTCTTCATCCATGGATGGATCGATGATTTCTTCGGTAGAGGCTAATGTGTCGATATGTTGTGAAATTGGCGAGACTGAATAAAAAGTATCATCGGGATAATTGGTGATTTCGGAGCTCTCGAATTCATCAAAATTCGATGACATGAGATTTTCTTGCACAATACTCCTCAGATTAACAGGTGTGTAGTCTGATAGAGTTTCAGCTTGCCTATTTGCAAACTCTCTCATTTGTTCATTTTGAGCATCAAATTCTTCGAGTTTGATTTTCATATAATCTAAAAAAATTTCAGACACATAATTTTCCTCGTCTTCTGGTTATTGAGTTTGGATATATTCTTGGGAATAATCCTAATTTGAATTGTATTCCTCATAATCATTCCATTCAGGTTCCATGGGTGCATAATTTTCAATAGGAACGTAATAATAACATTCCCATGTTGAGTGATAATCTCCACAGATTTCACAACCAGTTATTGTTTTGTCATTCGTGATCCAAGTTTGACCGAACGAATTTTCATCAACACTCGTTTGAGAGTATTGATTTAATTGATTTTGCATGTCAGAAAGAGTTTCCAAAATATTTTCGAGATTTTTCATAATACGCTTATTACCAAATTTTAGCTACAATATGGTGCATTTACTAATTATCCTATTAGTTATAAAACTAAATATTATATAAGTAATCAAATTAATAGACTTTTTTGCTTTTGCCCACGTTTCGAATAGTCAATAGATGCAGCAGGTAACCAGGATCCTTTAAATCGAAAAATCCACAACTCGCCACTAACAAATCCAACTATTACTACGAACCAGAAAATTTTGGATGTCTATTGATTCAATCGCTTACAATAATTTTCGTCGAAATTTAAAGAAGTTTAAAAAAAAATTCTATGTCCTAAAAACTAGAGCATAAAAATGAAAAAGAAAAAGCGCGTCGAAAAACGTCGAAATATAAAAATGAGAAAGAAAAACGTCGAAACTTAAAAGTCTAAAAATTAAAAATTAAAAATTGCGTCTAAAGGTATTAAAGCTTAAAAGAAATTCTTTATCCTAAACGGCAATAACTTAATTAGGCACTAAAATCTAAAAAACTGCGTCACAAAATTCTAAAGCGCTTAAATCTTATTCTAAAGAAAAAGTACTTAAGTGATTTTACGGCAAAGCCTAAAAATCTAGGAATCTAAAAATAACTACGGCAAAAACTAACTTAAAACTAATTACGAACGACAAATATTACGAAATAAACGATAAAAATATAAATTATAACTAAAATGATAAAAATAGAAATTTTATAAAAATATTATTTTTATATTATTTATATAAAAGGATTAAAATAAATATGTAAATAATAATAATTAAAACTTAAAATACAAATTATATTAAAACTATGTAATAATTAAATTAAACCCTAATAATAATTATTATAAAATTATAACCTAAAATCGCAATTAATGCTAGGGTTTTGATCTGTCAGACCCACTACTCGATCGCATAGGATATACTCTCTACAGCTCCGAGATCGCGGAGTAATACAGTAACGGACTGGTACTGGGCTAAAACAGGCTCGGCCCAACTTAAATTTATAATTATTTTGGGCTACGAATAAGCTTTGGCCCAGTTCGATTTTTTTATATATATATATTTTTTTAGATTTTAAGAGTTTTATAAAATAATAGATAGATAATTTTTATAAAATAAAAAGAAACTTATATTTTAAAAACTTAAAATAAAAATACTTTTATAACAAAATCTTAAAAATATAACTTTTTTTTCTTTTTATTATTTTTATATTATTTAAAACTTATAAAAAACTAAATTTTTACAAAAAAAAAAATAGATTTAAAACTTATATATATATTTTCTATAGCGTTTCGCT